>NC_056733.1:418693171-418830210 GCF_019279795.1 Protopterus annectens | reverse complement strand
ATCATATTAGATGTCTAACACAATTCAACATAAATAAACATATACAGTTGTAAAATATCTAACACAATTCAACCTAAAAAAGCATATACAGTTGTAAAACACTTACTGGAGAGAAACTGAGCTCCTCATGGGGCCTGTATCAGAGTGGATTGTACTTTTAAAAATGGTGCCTGCCACAGGTAATGTTTATTAACTTTGTGATTGGCTTAAGGTAATAAACAGGGAAGGGGAGGGGAAAAACAAGGGTGTGAGCAGTCAGTTCTTTTTGTACTGCTGCTAATGAGCCAAAGGAAAGACAAGTTTGTGTTTTAGAAACAATCAGAATTGACCAAGGACTGCTCTGAAACTGTAAGTCATTTCTTAACCATTTCTCATGTGAAAAACAGGGCAACCTTGTATCAGTAGGCTACTGTAGTCTCAGTTTAAATTAACAAACACACAGTATTGATCAGTTATGGATACAATTTCTAACAGAAGGGAATAAGAGAGAAAGTGGAAGGTGCGTGTGTGTGTGTGTGTGTGTGTGTGTGTGTGTGTGTGTGTGTGTGTGTGTGTGTGTGTGTGTGTGTGTGTGGAGGGGTTGGGGATGCTTACAAGCCAAAGCAGAGTTCTGTCCAGGGGAAAATGAATATTGGCTCAAACATACTCAAAGTTAACTTTAGCTGTTTGCAGTCAGTTCA
The DNA here is from genome assembly GCF_019279795.1 of Protopterus annectens. Classification (NCBI taxonomy): domain Eukaryota; kingdom Metazoa; phylum Chordata; order Ceratodontiformes; family Protopteridae; genus Protopterus; species Protopterus annectens. The sequence goes on along the minus strand of NC_056733.1, from coordinate 418,829,530 downwards.
GACATGGACTGCGTTTTCCTTATAAGAGTGATAACGGTGGTACCGCAGTTGAATACTTAAGAGTGGTGTTAGGTCTAGAAAATAGAGTACAGAGAGGAGTAAGCACATTTGAGATGGCAAAGATGTATTATAAAGATTACAAAAAAATCAAACTGAGCAAATAGCTACTGCATACAGGAAAATTTGTCTTGAACCAACTACTAGTATATGCAGATACTGAGCCAACTGGAAAAACATCTGTTAGAAGAAACCTCATCAGACAGTTATGCAGTCACAGATAAAAATATAGCGAGTATCACTCTGTCCTGGGTCTCTAATGTGATTCTGTCCACCAGTAACAGCAGAATTATATGGAAATCATTAGACACCAGGTTGAGCTGTCTACACATAACACATTTAATGAATAACATTAGTGAACAAGGTGCAGCTGTGCAAATAACCATACTATTATACTAAAAACAACTTGGTGGAGACAAAATGCTAGCATGCCATAGTAACTTCCAATAATAAAGCATAAATCATATTAGATGTCTAATACAATTCAACATAAATAAACATATACAGTTGTAAAATGTCTAACACAATTCAACATAAATAGGTATATACAGTTGTAAAACACTTACTGGAGAGACACAGAGCTCCTCATGGGGCCTGTAGCAGAGTGAATTGTAGTTTTAAAAATGGTGCCTGCCACAGGTGATATTTATTAACTTTAGGATTGGCTTAAGGTAATAAACAGGGAATGGGGAGGGGGAGAACAAGGGTGTGAGCAGGCAGTTCTTTTGTACTGCTGCAACTGAGCCAAAGTAAAGACAAGTTTGTGTTTAAGAAACAATCAGAATTGACCAAGGACTGCTCTGAAACTGTGTAATTTCTTAACCATTTCTCAACTGGAAAAACAGGACAACCTTGTATCAGTAGGCTACTGTGGTCTCAGTTTAAATTAACAAACACACAGTATTGATCAGTTAAGGATACTATTTGCTAGCAGAAGGGAATAAGAGAAAAAGTGGAAGATGAGTGTGGGTGTATGTGTGTGTGTGTGTGTGTGTGTGTGTGTGTGTGTGTGTGTGTGTGTGTGTTTGTGTGGGCAGGGTGTCTGCTTACAAGCCAAAGCAGAGTGCTCTCCAGGGGAAAATGAATATTGGCTCAAACAGGTAGACACATACTCAAAGTTAACTTTAGCTGTTTGCAGGCAGTTCATACCCAGACTGCGCTTTCCTTATAAGAATGATAAAGGTGGTACCGCAGTTGAATACTTATGAGTGGTGTTACGTTTAGAAAAGAAGAGTACAGAGAGGAGTAAGCACTTTTGAGATGTTAAAGATATAGTATAAAGATTACAAAAAACAAACTAAGCAAATAGCTACTGCATATAGGAAAACATGTCTTGAACCAACTTCTAGTATATGCAGATACTGAGCCAACTGGAAAAATATCTGTTAGAAGAAACCTCATCAGACAGTTATGCAGTCACGTATAAAAAATATAGCTAGCAGCACTCTGTCCTGGGTCTCTAATGTGATTCTATCCTCCAGTAAAAGCACAATTATATAGAAATAATTAGACACCAGTATGAACTGTCTACACACAACACATTTACACAAATAACGTTAGTGAACAAGGTGCAGCTATGAAAATAGACCATAGTATTATAGTAAAAATAACTTGGAGCAGACAAAATGCTAGCATGCCATAGTAACTTCCAATAATAAAGGATAAATCGTGTTAGATGTCTCACACAATTCAACATAAATAAGCATGTACAGTTGTAAAACACTTAATGGAGAGACACAGAGCTCCTCATGGGGCCTGTAGCAAAGTGGATTGTAGTTTTAAAAATGGTGCCTGCCACAGGTAATATTTATTAAATTTGCGGTTGGCTTAAGGTAATAAACAGGGGAGGGGGAGAACAAGGGTGTGAGCAAGCTGTTCTTTTGTACTGTTGCTAATGAGCTAAAGCAAAGACAAGTTTGTGTTTAAGAAACAATCAGAATTGACCAAGAACTGCTCTGGAACTGTAAGTCATTTTTTAATGATTTCTCAGGTGGAAAAACAGGACAACCTTGTAATCAATAGGCTACTGTGGTCTCAGTTTAAATTAATTACACAGTATTCATCTGTTATGGATACTATTTGCTAACAGAAGGGAATAAGAATGAAAGTCGAAGATGTATATGTGTGTGTGTGTGTGTGTGTGTGTGTGTGTGTGTGTGTGTGTGTGTGTGTGTGTGTGTGTGGGCTGCTTACAAGCCAAAGCAGAGTGCTCTCCAGGGGAAAATGAATATTGTCTCAAGCAGGTAGATACATACTCAAAGTTAACTTTAGGTGTTTGCTGAGAGTTCAGACCCGGACTGCACTTTCCTTATAAGAATGATAAAGGTGGTACCGCAGTTGAATACTTATGAGTGGTGTTAGGTTTAGAAAAGAAGAGTACAGAGAGGAGTAAGCACTTTTGAGATGGTAAAGCTAAATTATAAAGATAACAAAAAACAAACTAAGCAAATAGCTACTGCATTTAGGGAAATATGTCTTGAACCAACTTCTAGTATATGCAGATACTGAGCCAACTGTAAAATCATCTGTTAGAAGAAACTTCATCAGACAGTTATGCAGTCACATATAAAAATATAGCGAGCAGCACTCTGTCCTGGGAGTCTAATGTGATTCTATCCTCCAGTAACATCACAATTATATAGAAATAATTAGACACCAGTAGGAACTGTCTACACACAACACATTTACTTGAATAACATTAGTGAACAAGGTGCAGCTATGAAAATAGACCATACTATTATACTAAAAATAACTTGGTGCAGACAAAATGCTAGCATGCCATAGTAACTTCCAATAATAAAGGATAAATCGTGTTAGATGTCTCACACAATTCAACATAAATAAACATATACAGTTGTAAAATGTCTAACACAAGTCAACATAAATAGGCATATACAGTTGTAAAACACTTACTGGAGAGACACTGAGCTCCTCATGGGGCCTGTAGCAGAGTGGATTGTAGTTTTAAAAATGATGCCTGCCACAGGTAATATTTGCTAACTTTGGGATTGGCTTAAGGTAATAAACAGGGAAGGGGGAGGGAGAGAACAAGGGTGTGAGCAGGCAGTTCTTTTGTACTGCTGCTAATGAACCAAAGCAAAGACACGTTTGTGTTTAAGAAACAATTAGAATTGACCAAGGACTGCTGTGAAACTGTAAGTCATTTTTTAACCATTTCTCAGGTGGAAAAACAGGACAACCTTGTTTCAGTAGGCTACTGTGGTCTCATTTTAAATTAACAAACAGACAGTATTGATCAATTATGAATACTATTTGCTAACAGAAGGGAATAAGAAAGAAAGTGGAAGATGAGTGTATGTCTCTGTGTTGTGGGGGGAGCTGCTTACAAGCCAAGGCAGAGTGCTCTCCAGGGGAAAATGAATATTGGCTCAAACAGGTGGACACATACTCAAAGTTTACTTTAGCTGTTTGCAGACAGTTCAGACCCGGACTGCGTTTTCCTTATAAGAATCATAAAGGCGGTACCGCAGTTGAATACTTAAGAGTGGTGTTTGGTCTAGAAAAGAAGAGTACAGAGAAGAATAAGCACTTTAGAGATGGTAAAGTTGGATTATAAAGATTACAAAAAAATCAAACTGAGCAAATAGCTACTGCATACAGGAAAATATGTCTTGAACCAACTACTAGTATATGCAGATACTGAGCCAATTGGAAAATCATGTGTTAGAAGAATCCTCATCAGACAGTTATGTAGTCACAGGTAAAAATATAGCGAGCAGCACTCTATCATGGGTCTCTAATGTGATTCTAGCCACCAGCAACTGCACAATTATATAGAAATAATTATACACCAGTGTGAGCTGTCTACACACAGCACATTTACATGAATAACATTAGTGAACAAGGTGCAGCTATGCAAATAGACCATACTATTATACTAAGACAACTTGGTGCAGACAAAATGCTAGCATGCCATAGTAACCTCCAATAATAAGGCATAAATCATATTAGATGTCTCACACAATTCGACATAAATAAACATATACAATTGTAAAATGTCTAACACAATTCAGCATAAATAGGCATATACAGTTGTAAAACACTTACTGGAGAGTCACTGAGCTCCTCTTGGGGCCTGTAGCAAAGTTCATTGTAGTTTTGAAAATGGTGCCTGCCACAGGTAATATTTATTAACTCTGGGATTGGCTTAAGGTAATAAACAGGGAAGGGGGAGGTGGGGACCAAGGGTGTGAGCAGGCAGTTCTTTCGTACTGCTGCTAATGAGTCAAAGCAAAGGCACGTTTGTGTTTAAGAAAGAATCAGAATTGACCAAGGACTGCCCTGAAACTGTAAGTCATTTCTTAACCATTTTTCATGTGGAAAAACAGGACAACCTTGTATCAATAGGCTGCTGTGATTTCAGTTTAAATTAAACATGCAGTATTGATCAGTTATGGATACTATTTGCTAACAGAAGGGAATAATAGAGAAAGTGGAAGATGAGTGTGTGTGTGTGTGTGTGTGTGTGTGTGTGTGTGTGTGTGTGTGTGTGTGTGTGTGTGTGTGTGAGGGGGGGGGGGGTTGCTTACAAGCCAAAGCAGAGTGCTCTTCAGGGGAAAATGAATATTGTCTCAAACAGGTCGACACATGCTCAAAGTTAACTTTAGCTTTTTGCAGACAGTTCAGACCCGGACTGCCCTTTCCTTATAAGAATAATAAAGGTGGTACCGCAGTTGAATACTTAAGAGTAGTGTTAGGTCTAGAAAACAAGAGTACAGAGAGGAGTAAGCACTTTTGAGATGGTAAAGATGTATTATAAAGATTACAAACTGAGCAAATAGCTACTGCATACAGGAAAATACGTCTTGAATCAACTACTAGTTATGAATACTATTTGTTAACAGAAGGGAATAGGAGAGAAAGTGGATGAGTGTGTGTGTGTGTGTGGGGGGGGGGCTGCTTCCAAGCCATAGCAGAGTGCTCTCCAGGAGAAAATGAATATTGGCTCAAACAGGTAGACACATACTCAAAGTTAACTTTAGCTGTTTGCAGACAGTGCAGACCCGGACTGCGCTTTTCTTATAGAATGATAAAGGTGGTACCACATTTGAATACTTAAGAGTGGTGTTAGGTCTAGAAAAAAAGAGTGCAGAGAGTAGTAAGCATTTTTGAGATGGTAAAGATATATTATAACGATTACATAAAACAAACTGAGCAAATAGCTACTGCATATAGGAAAATATGTCTTGAACCAACTTCTAGTATATGCAGATACTGAGCCAACTGGAAAAATATCTGCTAGAAGAAACCTCATCAGACAGTTATTCAGTCACAGATAGAAATATAGCAAGCAGCACTCTGTCCTGTGTCTCTAATGTGATTCTATCCACCAGTAACAGCACAATTATATAGAAATAATTAGACACCAGTATGAGCTGTCTACACACAACACATTTACATGAATAACATTAGTGAACAAGGTGCAGCCGTGCAAATAGACCATACTGTTATACTAAAAACAACTTGGTGCAGACAAAATGCTAGCATGCCATAGTAACTTCCAATAATAAAGCATAGATCATATTAGATGTCTAACACAATTCAACATAAACATATAGAGTTGTAAAATGTCTGACACAGTTCAACATAAATAGGCATATACAGTTGTAAAACACTGGATAGGCACTGAGCTCCTCATGGGGCCTGTAGCGGAGTGGATTGTAGTTCTAAAAATGGTTCCTGCCACAGGTAATATTTATTAACTTTGGGATTGGCTTAAGGAATTAAACAGGGAAGGTGGAGGGGTAGAACAAGGGTGTGAGCAGGCAGTTGTTTTGTACTGCTGCTAATGAGCCAAAGCAAAGACAAGTTTGTGTTTAAGAAACAATCAGAATTGACCAAGGACTGCTCTGAAACTGTAAGTCATTTCTTAACCATTTCTCAGGTGGAAAAACAGGACAACCTTGTATCAGTAGGCTACTGTGGTCTCAGTTTGAATTAACAAACACACAGTATTGATCAGTTTTGGATACTATTTGCTAACAGAAGGGAATAAGAGAGAAAGTGGAAGATGAGTGTATGTGTGGGGAGGGAGGGGGCTGCTTAAAAGCCCAAGCAAAGTGCTCTCCAGGGGAAAATGAATATTGGCTCAAACAGGTAGACACATACTCAAAGTTAACTTTAGCTGTTTGCAGACAGTTCAGACCCGGACTACGCTTTTCTTATAAGAATGATAAAGGTGGTACCGCAGTTGAAAACTTAATAGTGGTGTTAGGTTTAGAAATGAAGAGTACAAAGAGGAGTAAGTATTTTTGAGATGGTAAAGATATAGTATAAAGATCAGAAAAAAACAAACTGAGCAGATAGCTACTGCATACAGGAAAATATGTCTTGAACCAGCTACTTGCATATGCAGATACTGAGCCAATTGGAAAAACATCTATTAGAAGAAGCCTCATCAGACAGTTATGCAGTCACAAATAAAAATATAGGGAGCAACACTCTGTCCTGGGTCTCTAATGTGATTCTATCCACCAGTAACAGCACAATTATATAGAAATAATTAGACACCAGTATGAGCTGCCTACACACAACACATTTGCATGAATAACATTAGTGAACAAGGTGCAGCTATGCAACAGACTATACTATTATACTAAAAACAACTTGGTGCAGACAAAATGCTTGCATGCCATAGTAACTTCCAATAATAAAGCATAAATTATATTAGATGTCTAACACAATTCAACAGAAACAAACATATACAGTTGTAAAATGTCTAACACAATTCAACATAAATAGGCATATAGAGTTGTAAAACACTTACTGGAAAGACACTGAGCTCCACATGGGGCCTGTGGCAGAGTGGATTGTAGTTGTAAAAATGATGCCTGCCACAGGTAATATTTACTAACTTTGGGATTGGCTTAAGGTGATAAACAGATAAGCGGAAGGGGAGAACAAGGGTGTGAGCAGGCAGTTCTTTTGTACTGCTGCTATTGAGCCAAAACAAAGACACGTTTGTGTTTAAGAAACAATCAGAATTGTCCAATGACTGCTCTGAAACTGTAAGTAATTTCTTAACCATTTGTCAGGTGGAAAAACAGGACAACCTTGTATCAGTAGGCTACTACGGTCTCAGTTTAAATTAACAAACTCACAGTATTGATCAGTTATGGATACTGTTTGCTAACAGAAGGGAATAAGAGAGAAAGTGGAAGATGAGTATGTGTGTGTGTGTGTGTGGGGGGGCTGCTTACAAGCCAAAGCAGAGTGCTGTCCTGGGGGAAAATGAATATTGGCTCAAACAGGTAGACACATACTCAAAGTTAACTTTAGCTGTGTGCAGACAGTTAAGACCCGGACTGCGCTTTCCTTATAAGAATGATAAAGGTGGTGCCGCAGTTGAATGCTTAAGAGTGGTGTTAGGTCTAGAAAAGAAGAGTACAGAGAGGAGTAAGCACTTTTGAGATGGTAAAGATATAGTATAAAGATTACAAAAAATAAACTGAGCAAATAGCTACTGCATGCAGGAAAATATGTCTTGAACCAACTAAGAGTATATGCAGATACTGAGATCATTGGAAAAACATATGCTAGAAGAAACCTCATCAGACAGTTATGGAGTCACAGATAAAAATATAGTTAGCAGGACTCTGTACTGGGTCTCTAATGTGATTCTATCCACCAGTAACAGCACAATTATATAGAAATAATTAGACACCAATATGAGCTGTCTACACGCAACACATTTACATGAATAACATTAGTGAACAAGGTGCAGCTATGCAAATATGCCATACTATTATACTAAAAACAACTTGGTACAGACAAAATGCTAGCATGCCATAGTAACTTCCAATAATAAAGCATAAATCATATTAGATGTCTAACACAATTCAACATAAGTAAACATATAGAGTTGTAAAATGTCTAAGACAATTCAACATAAATAGGTATATACAGTTGTAAAACACTTACTGGAGAGACACTGAGCTCCTCATGGGGCCTGTAGCAGAGTGGATTGTAGTTTTTAAAATGGTGCCTGCGACAGGTAATATTTATTAACTTTGGGATTGGCTTAAGGTAATAAACAGGGAATGGGGAGGGGGAGAACAAGGGTGTGAGCAGGCAGTTCTTTTGTACTGTTGCTAATGAGCAAAACAAAGACAAGTTTGTGTTTAAGAAACAATCAGAATTGACCAAGGACTGCTCTGAAACTGTAAGACATTTCTTAACCATTTCTCGGGTGGAAAAACAGGACAACCTTGTATCAGTAGGCTACTGTGGTCTCAGTTTAAATGAACAAACACACAGTATTGATCAGTTATGGATAATATTTGCTAACAGAAGGGAATAAGAGAGAAAGTGGAAGATGAGTGTTTGTGTGTGTGTGGGGGGGCTGCTTACAAGCTATATCAGAGTGCTCTTCAGGGGAAAAATGAATATTGGCTCAAACAGGTAGACACATACTCAAAGTTAACTTTAGCTGTTTGCAGACAGTTCAGACCCAGACTGCGCTTTCCTTATAAGAATGATAAAGGTGGTACCGCAGTTGAATACTTAAGAGTAGTGTTATATCTAGAAAAGAAGAGTACAGAGAGGAGTAAGCACTTTTGAGATGGTAAAGATATAGTATAAAGATTACAAAAAACAAACTGAGCAAATAGCTACTGCATATAGGAAAATATGTCTTTAACCAACTACTAGTATTTGCAGATACTGAGCCAATTGGAAAAACATCTGTTAGAAGAAACCTCATCAGACAGTTACGCAGTCAGAGATAAAAATAGAGCGAGCAGCACTCTGTCCTGTGTCTTTAATGTGATTCTATCCTGCAGTAACAGCACAATTATATAGAAATAATTAGACACCAGTATGAGCTGTCTACACAGAACACATTTACGTGAATAACATTAGTGAACAAGGTGCAGCTATGCAAATAGACCACACTATTATACTAAAAACAACTTAGTGCAGACAAAATGCTAGCATGCATAGTAACTTCCAATAATAAAGCATAAATCATATTAGATGTCTAACACAATTCAACATAAATAAATATATACAGTTGTAAAATGTCTAACACAATTCAACATAAATAGGCATATACAGTTGTAAAGCACTTACTGGAGAGACACTGAGCTCCTCATGGGGCCTGTAGCAGAGCGATCAGGCATAGACATTAAGAGACACACCTGGATGTGCTTGTGTGAATCTGCAGAGCCATTCAAGTTTTTGTTTGTCAATGCGCCCTTCGATGGATCATCCCGTTTTGGCCTTAAAATTTAAGATACATTGTCTGGGTGTGAGAAAGATGGAAAGACCCTTTCTGCAGTGGGTATACATTTTTCTATTCCTCAATGGTCCTACTCTAGGAGCCAGAGGAGTGGGATAATGTGGTCCAGAAAGTCCAAACAGCCTTTTCTGGACATATGTGGTTGTGGCTGTCCCAGGGGCAGAGGGGGGAGCTTTAACAGAAGATGGCATCCATGCGGCAGAGGTGGTCCACAAAATCAGGGTTCCAGGGACTGCTTTCCTGGCAAAAACAACCAGCGCTCATGAAATGAGGCCCGATTGCTTTCCTCTAGTAACAGTCGTGGGACTTCTATCCTTGCACCAGCATGCCTGGCTTCAAATAACTTCGGATGTTTGGGTGCAAAGGATTATTAGAGGATACACCATACCCTTTTTTTCTCTCCCAAATAAGTTCTACAAAATCTACTACAAAAAAAGAGTCATACAGGAGGTCCCACCAGACCAGATAGAATCCGGAACTTACTGCAGATTCTTTTTAGTGCCAAAGAAAACAGGGGACTAGAGGCCAGTTTTGGATCTCAGCAGTCTGAACAAATCAGTTCAGCACACCAAGTTCTAGATGGTAATGGTTCAGTTCATTCTGCCCTTTTTTGTGCAAAGAGAACTGGATTTGCTCGACTGACCTTCAAGATGGGTACTGTCACATAAAAATGAACAGACGATCTAGAGAATATTTAAGCTTCCAGCTGGTAACCAGGCATTAGCAATTCAGAGCACTGCCCTTTGGCCTCACCACAGCCCACAGGGTGTTCACCAAATGCATGGCAGTAGTAGCAGCTGATGTGAGACTGCAAGATTTCTGACTGTTTCTGTACATGAACAACTGGCTCATTCCCACCCTGACCAGGCATCTGCTGATAAGAGCTATTGACCAGGTACTCCAGACTTTCTCCCATCTAGGGATAACCATAAATTATGACAAATCTCAGTTAGAACCATCTCGGATATTGGAGTTCATAGGAGATATTTTCACACAGTATCATGACAGCTTCTCTTCCTCTTTTAAGAGTACAGACTATCAGATTCCAGGTCAGAAAAATAATTCACAGCTTTGCAGTCTTAGCCCACTTAATCCTACAAGCCTTGGGATCAAATGTCTGTGGCTATAGTCCTAGTTCCACTAGCAACATTTCATATGAGAATTCTTCAATGGATGTTATCAAATCAATGGTCCACTCTTCATCAGCACATGTCTGCTCAGATAAGAGTTACCTAAGCATGCAAAAGATACTTTTGGTGGTGGATCCACTCAGATCAAGTTCTACAAGGCTGTCCCTTCATTCTTCCTCACTCCAAGACCATAGTGACCATGGACACATCACATATTGGGTGGGTGGGGGGAACTTTCTTGGAAATACAGTCCATGGCACATGGTCTCTCAAAGAGGTCAATCTGCATATCAGTGTCTTGGAAATTAAAGCAATGCTCTTAGCATTGTAGGCCTTCCAATACTCCCTTCCTTCTGGGACAACTGTGATTCAGATAGACAACTTGTCTGTGATTTGGTACATCAACAAACAAGGAGAAACCAGATTTTACCCCTTATGTCAAGAAGCCGTCAGAGTTTGGCAATTGGCGATCTCATCCAACCATTTTCTGATAGAAATGCATATTCTAGGGAAATCCAACTGAGCAGGTCCATTCTACTACCTCATAAGTGGTCTCTCAACAAAAATGTGGCATGAATGATTTTTCCTCAGTGGGGCCAGCCATGCTGTGACCTATTTGCATCTCCCGTAAACAAGAAGTGCAGCAGGTTATTTTCTGTAATCTAAATAAAAATACAACAAGAAAGTCCCAAAAGTATGAAAATATGACAGAAAGGCCAGTAAAAAAATATAAAATTCACCAGCTTGCACTTTATTAACAAGAATGTCTCAAGTATCTAGCGCTTCACCAATAAATGCCTTCTAGGAGTACATCAGGAAGGAAAAAACAGTGCCATTTTATACAAACATTAACTATCAGTTATAAAACACTTAACTAATGAATTAATATCCAAAACATAAATACTGTATTTCTATTATATTTAGAAAACAATTATATCAAAAGTTTCCATGAACATTCAGTATTAAGTCCACAAGAACTTAAAGTATTGTATTTTAAAATATAAATACTTTCTTTATATAACAAATTATGTTTATTCTTAAACTCAGAGTTGCCAACACCCCAATTAACTTGTTCTAGGATGCTGGCTTGCAGAGAGTCTGGATTGCTATTGTGAAATAACTTAAAATGCATGGCAACAGGACTAGCAACTTTTTCCATTTTTATGTCTCTAATGTGCTCCTGCAGTCTCACTTTAAAACTTCTCTTAGTTTCAGCTATATAAAAGAGACTATAAGAGCATCTGAGAACATAAATAACATTAGATGTTACACAAGTAAAATGTCCTTTAGGACTAAAGGGAGCACCATTGATATAACTAAAAAAATAATAACATATTTACATGCTGAGCATCTAGTACACCCCACTAGTGCCCACTATACCTAAAGTGCTACATAACTTATCCACTGGCTTAACAAATTTACTGTGTACAATAATGCCCTGTATGTTACTACCTCTTGTATATGAAAATATAGGAAATCTGCGTAATGTATCACAAAATACTTTAAATTTAAATAAAAATGACGAACAATGCTTGATGTTCTTAACTTGTTCATGAGAAAAAACATTGTCAGAAATAACTATATGCATTTGCCTGACTTCTAACTTATCTTGTCTAGTATTACTGCCAGTATATCTTCTGTAGTGTTTCATAGCAGAGGCACTGGGTGCTAACAAGTTATTTTGTACCAATAAATTATTTTTTTTAGTTTAACCAGAGCCTTCTGGATGTCTTTCATGAAATAACCCCTTCTCAAGAACATATTTATAGAAGTACACATTTCCTTGTATAATTCCTTTTCATCAGTGCATAGTCTATAGACCCTCAGTAACTCTCCATAGGGTAAAGAATCCATCAGATGAGATGGATGGCAACTAGTTCTATGCAAAAAATTATTATTGTCAAACTTTCGATGAATTTTATTTTTTATTTTTTCCCCCACTATGCCTGTTAAATCAATATCCAGAAAACTTAGATGTTAAGTTGTCTATCTCGCCTTCATTCTTGCTGGATGGGTTCGGAGCCGACCTGCCCGACTGCCACTCTAAAAGCTCGAGAGTTGGTTCCACCGGCTCGAGGCTCCCTTATATCCCACAATGCTAGGCGAGTTACCTCAGATCTCGCTTTGCCGCCACAGCTCGAGGTTGGTTGTTTCTACGGTTCCTGGTGAGTGCTAATTTTTCTTGTAAAAATTACTCTTTAAACCCCTTTAAGTTAAATTTTACTTAGTTAGTGTAGATTAGAAACTTTATTCCGACCCTAAATATTTTCTGTTTTCTTTCCTAGAACCTTTGGTTCTTCCATTGGGCCTTTAGGCCTTCCTTCCCTAGTGGAGTGTGTGTGTTTTTGTAGTTTATTCTAGTTTATAGTTGTTTAAATTCTAGTATTACTACTAATTTTATTGTGTTTTTCTGACAGGGTATAACTTGTGTGTTTCTGTGCGTGTTTGTGTACACCTGTCAGTTTAAAAAATGTCTAAAGAAGCAAAGGTCTCGATTCAAGAAGTGTGATGCGTGCTGTCAGAAAATGTCTCTGACAGACGCTCACACTTCTTGTGTCTATTGTCTGGGGCCTTTGCACCTGCAGGACTCCTGTGCTGTGTGCCATGGCTTCAGCCCCAGGGTCCTGCAGGAAAGAAAAAACAAGTTAATTCTTAGAGGCTTACTGAAGCCAGAGGATTCCCTGTCAGTTTCAACAGGGAAGCTCTCTCATCGAGGTCTTCGGCTCCGGCTTCTGAGCCGAGACCTCAGGTTGCTCAACCTTTGCCTTTATCGGCTCCGGCTGGAGCCGATAAGTCTCAGTCCACAGTTTCTGTGGCTCCTCCCGACCGGAGCCGAGGTTATTGAGGTTCCCGTCGGCTCCGACCAGACCTTCGGAGCCGACAACTAGGAAGAGGTCCAGGTCACCATCTCTTGGCTCCGCTCATTCGGCCCAGGATCTCCCCTGCTGTCTGAACGGAGCCAAAGGTCTCACTCCTCTAGGTCATCGAGGCTGTCGGATCATGACCTTCAGAGGGTAGTGAGTCGACTACTTAAGTCCGAGGCGCTAGCCCAGATGCTTCAGAGCCCGACTCATCAGTCGATGCCTGCCCCGTCCATCAACTTTTTCCTCCTTCGACTCTCTTGAGTTCGGAGCCGGGTCGCGCCGAACCGAGACTGTGATTACGCCAGAGCCGAGACAATTGTCTTCGCCCGTCGCTCCGTTTCTTTGGAAGAATCTCGGCGCCGACTTCGTCGGCTCCGAGGGGTGAGTGGCATCGGACCCTTGTCCGACCCCTCTCCTCTCGGGCTTCGGCGCTGGTGAGTTCGGCTCCGACATCGGCCTCGGAGCCATCACTGTCGGTGCCGAGGGGTTCTTAGCTCCTCGAGCGGGGACCTCTGGCTCTGCCTGACAGGGGTGCATTCGAGGTCATGCGGAGTGTGTTAGAGCCTGGCTCTACTCCACAGTCGGCTCCCGCCTCCCTCTATGCTGCCTCAGGGTAAGTCGACTCACTCCCTCATCCCGGACCGCAGAGAGCCAGCTCCTCAGGAGCCCCTGTGGGATTTCATCCTCTTCCGAGGCCTCTTCTGATTTGGCAGAAGAGCCCCTCGGAAGAGGAAGTGTAAGAGGAAACACATTGACTCACCTGAGTCTATCACGCCAGACACAGATTTGGATGATTCTGAGGGTTCCCGTTCCCTTCTGAAGATGTCTCATTTGCAGACATTCTGGAGATCCTGAAACAGAGGGGAAATTGGCCAGCCCTCAACCCTTCGGAGGACGAATCTGTGTATCTTGAGGTGTTTGGCTCTCGCCTTCCACCTCCTGGGTGTCCCCCCTTTGACCCCCTCATGCAGGTGGTTGCTAAGAAGGCATGGACGGCTCCTGATTCAGTGGACCCCACTCCCAGGAGACCCTCTAAGTTCATCACAGCTCCAGCAGACAAGCAATTTTTATCAAAAGGAGTTTCTGTGGATGCTATGGTGGTAGCTGCTGCCACAAAGAAGGAACTGGCTGATCCTTCAGTACCTGTCCATCCACCTAACAAGGAATCTAGGTCCATGGATAGGTACGGAAGCGGATGTTCTCCTCAGCGACATTTACCATGCTCGCTGAACTACCTGTGCCATTTCACTGCCTTCAAAGGGACTTGATCAAGGAAGCGAGTGAAATGTTAAAGGATCCTACAGCTGCGGGTTTCCAAGACAAGATGAACACGCAGCTGGCTACCCTTAATTCCATATCCAACTCCTCCATGCGCCTCCTTTCTTACGCGGCCGATGGAGCGAGCAGAGCCGCAGGGACAGGTGTAGCCTTACGTAGGCACGCCTGGATGCGGCTATGCAATTTATGGACCCTTTCAAGACGTCTTTCACGAACTCCCCTTTGATGGATCATCTCTTTGGTCCTCAAGTGAAAGAAACCCTGACTAGGTGCGAGACTGATGGCAAGACCCTTTCTGCCGCCGGAGTCCGACTCCTTCCAGGCCTTACCCCAGAGGCCAGAAGGGTGGAAAGATGTGGTTCCGTAAACAATCTCAAGGGACTTCGCCTGACGACAGAGTCGTTCCTACCAAAGGCAGAGGTGGGAATAACAATGGCAGACGCCCTAGGGGCAGGGGGTCCGCAGAACCAGGGCAATCGGAAACCTTCCTGACAAGCCCTTTCAGCATCCCTGAGGTGTTGCCCGACTGCCCATCTTCGAGGCAGTCGGGGAAGATTGTCACTGTACCCAGAAGCCTGGCTATCCCTGACTCAAGACAAATGGGTACAGTCCATCATTTCAAGGCTATTCTATCCCCTTTCTTCGCTTCCAAATCAGTCAAAAAATCCCTTCCAGATGTTCCACCCAAAGGGATCTAGCAGCTTTGAAATTTCAAAACTGCTTGCAAAAGAAGCAATTCAGCCAGTGCCAGCAGACCAACAAGGATCCGAATCTACTCAAGGTTCTTTTTAGTTCCAAAGAAAACAGGGGACTGGAGACCGATATTGATCTCAGTGTCTTGAACAAATCAGTCAAGAAAACAAGATTTCGGATGGTCATGCTGCAATCCATCCTTCCCCTTTTGGGCAAAGGAAACTGGATGTGCTCTATAGACCTTCGGGATGCGTACTATCACATAAAATGAACAGACGCTCCAGAAGATTCCTCTGCTTCAGGCTGGGAACCAGTCATTTTCAGTTCAGGGCCCTGCCCTTTGGTCTCACCACTGCCCCCGGTGTTTACCAAATGCATGGCAGTGGTAGCTTCTCACCTGAGACGACAAGGATTCCAGGTGTTTCCATATTTGGACGACTGGCTCCTCACAGCTCCCACCAAGCATCTCCTTCTGATGGCCAGAGATTATACTTTTCGCTTGTCAAAAACTGGGTATTTCAATAAATTGCGAAAAGTCTGTTTTGTCGCCTTGTCGCTATTACTTACATAGGCGCAAATCTAGATACTATAAACATGTCTGCAAGGCTAACACACCAAAGGATATCAGACATTCACAAATTGGTATCACTCTTCTCAACAACAGCAGAATCAAAGCCAGGTTAGTTCTAAAGGTGTTGGGAATCATGGCAGCGCCATACCTCTCCTTCCATTAGCCAGATACCACATGCGGATCCTTCAGTGGATGCTTTTACTCAATGGTCATACCAGGAACTTCCAATGTCTCACACCATTGTGATCACGCAGGCGCAAAAGCATCTCATGTGGTGGATGTCTTCCCCAGCTCCTGTCGGAAGACCCTTTGTTCCACCTCCTCCGGTTGCTACACTGACAACGGATGCCTCCTGATCGGGTGGGGGCATTATCAGGGCAGGACAGTCCAGGGCACATGGCAACCAAACGAATGCCACTTGCACATAAATGTTCTGGAGATGAGAGCAGTGCTTTTAGCGTTGCAAGCCCTTCAAGACTCTCTTCCCTTGGGAACAATTGCAATCCAGACAGACAATATGTCTGTAGTGTGGTACATCAACAAACAAGGCGGAACCAGATCATACCCCTGTGTCGAGAAGCACTCAGACTGTGGCAATGGGCGATTTCTTCTCAGCGTTTTCTGATAGCAACGCACATCCCGGAAGTCCAATCATATTGCGGACAAGTTGAGCAGAGCTATTCTCATGCCTCACGAGTGGTCTCTGAAAGACTCTGTAGTGAGAGAGATTTTTCTCAAGTGGGGTCAGCCTGGCTGCGATCTTTTGGCTACGCCCCAGAACAGCAAGTGCAGAGAATATTTCACTCTGTTCCCTTTACCAGGCCAACCCAGCAGAGACGCCTAGTCCAAGTTTGGCCCCGGGACTTCTGTATGCATTCCTCCTTTCCCACTGATCTCTCAAGTAATTCAGAAAGCTATCGCTCAGAAGGCATCCTTGATCCTCATTGCTCCTTACTGGCCTCGACAAGTGTGGTTCCCCTTTCTACATCGTTTCTCTTGAGCGACCGTGGAATCTGGACCTTGTTCCAGATCTTTTGATCCATCAGTCGGGTCAGTTTCATCGCTCCTCCCTCTCTGAACCTCACTGCTTGGTTCCTCCAGTTCCAACCGTAGCCAGGCTTCCTCAATTATCTCACTCTGTTAGAGATATATTGATAGCTTCCCATAAATCTTCCACTCGAAAGATTTATTTGAGTAAGTGGAAACGCTTCTCATATTGGGCACAAGGAAAGGACATAGATCCTTTCACCGCTTCCATCCAACTAGTCCTTGACTTTCTAGCTGAACTCTTCCATGCAGGTTCATCTCCATCTACACTTAAGGTTCAATTGGCAGCTATTTCTAACTTCCATGTGGGTATTTCTGAATCTGCCCTAATGTCCCACAAACTTTGCAAAGCCTTTTTGAAAGGAGTTTTTCTTCTCAGACCTCCTATAAGAAATCCTCCTTCTCCTTGGGACCTAACTTTAGTTCTTGCTTCTTTGATTCTTTCCCCTTTCGAACCTGCAGCTTCCTGTTCCTTGAAATTGTTATCATGGAAAACTCTTTTTCTGGTAGCTATTACATCAGCTAGAAGAGTTTCAGAGCTTCAAGCACTCAGTTGTCGTCCTCCTTATCTTTTGTTTCGTAAGGACAGAGTATCCTTACGAACTAACCCGTCCTTTTTGCCTAAGGTGGTCTCGACATCAAATCTAAACCAAAGCATTGACCTCCCTGTGTTTTTTCCAGAGTATTCAAATAGGTCTGAACAAAAATTACACTGCCTGGATGTTCATCGTCAATTAAGGTACTACTTGGACAGAACAAAACAATTCAGAAAATCTGATCAGCTGTTTGTCTCCTACGTGGCAAGCAGAAAGGGACTTTCAGTTTCAAAGGTATCTTTATCCAGATGGCTAACATCTTTGATTTCCCTGGTATATGAAATTAGACAACAAAAATTGCCTAATAAACCTAAAGCCCATTCTACCAGAGCTTTGGCTACTTCTTTAGCCTTCCAAGACAGACTGCCTATTGACACCATTGGTGCAGCGCTACTTGGGCTACTCCTCACACTTTTATTTCTCATTATAAGTTGGATTTAGCTTCTAGGCATAGAGCTAACTTTGGTTCCACTGTTCTCAGGAGTCTGTTCCGTTAGGCCACCCGGGACAAGGTGCTAGGGACGGTCCCATCCAGCAAGAATGAAGCGAGATAGACAACTTAACATATAGAAGTTATGTTCTTACCATAACGCTCCATGTTAGTTGTCTTCTTCTCGCCGCCTTCTTAAGGCCCCACCCTCCTTCCCCTGGCCTGGACAGACCTAGAGGAGTTGTGATTGTGACCTCTCTTTCTACCACCTCTTTCTTAGACATATGCTATTATGCATATTTCTTGGTTCAGGATGTAGGTCACCCTTCTTTCTTCCTGTTATTAGAGGTGGATTCTGTTTTACAGTTATACTGTTACTGTTATAAGCTGGGGTTAGCTTACAAACGAGATCTGAGGTAACTCTCGCCTAGCATTGTGGGATATAAGAGGAGCCTCGAGCCGGTGGAACCAACTCTCGAGCTTTTAGAGTGGAGCCGAGGTCGCAACCCATCCAGCAAGAAGAAGGCGAGAAGAAGACAACTAACATGGAACGTTATGGTAAGAACATAACTTCTATTTTGGCCCTGTTGAAGTCCATCAAATTTTATTTGAAACCTATTTACATCCAAATCTTTAACAAAGGCAGATAAATTAGTCAGCCCACACTTAGACAAAAATATTAGGTAATCTATAATAGGAAACAACATAAGTTCTAAAAAAATATGTCTATATAAATATTCCACCTCATAAAGTCCCATAAAAAGATTAGCATAGGCAGGTGCAAATGATGCACCCATGGCAGTGCCTATTTTCTGAACATAAATATCTTCCCAAAAACAAAAATAATTATTAGTTAAGACAAAATTATTTTCTGTAATCTCCCTTTTGGGGAAGTCACTGAGCAACGTTCTCCTGAATGATTGGCACCCTGGTCTCCTATATGCTTATCCCCCAATTCACTTAATCCCCAAATTTCTGCAGAAAGCATCCTGGTTGAATAGCAAAGTCATCCAGATTGCCCCTTACTGGCCTCAACAAATTTGGTTTCCCTTCCTCTTGCCTCATCTAATCTACCCTCCTTGGAGTTTGGATCCAATTCCAGACCTTTTGTTGCACCTGAAAGATAGCATTAATTTTGATATCTCAAACCCAAGACTGACTGCATGGTTTCTCCACTTCCATTGATGGCCAGACAACATACGCTATCATCCCCTACTCATCATATACTTTGTCTTCCCACATATCTTTTACAGGGAAACTTCACAGAAGCAAATGTAAAAAATTTGTTGTTTGAGTGCAGGCGAAACATATTGACTCCCTCACAGCACTGGTACATAGTGTCCTTGAATTTTTAGCAACAATTTTCAGTGAAGGAGCCAGCTGTTCAACTATTAGAGTTCAGCTAGCTGCTGTTTCTAATTTTCACACTGGGATTGAAGACTCCTCCTTGGTTTCATCTAAGCTTTGTAAACCCTTTTTGAGAGGCACCCTTCTTTTGAGAACCCCTATAATGATCCAACCCCGCCATGGGATTTCAATTTGGTATTACAGTCCTTAACTCATTACATATGAATGACGCCTGAAGGTGCATCTGTAGTTAACTCCTTTTGAACCTCTAGATGTCAAATATTGCTCATTCATATTTGCATCAATAATTCCAATACCATGCTGTGTACAAGGTTTTAAAATATTTCATCTTAAAGCTTACACAATGGCAAACTCAATTGCATTAATATTTAACCTGTGTGTAGTGCAGGTAAATGGATATTAAGTTCTGTTTTTTATGATATTAGTTTATATAGACATAATTTTCACATATTTCTAAATATCTCAACAACCAAGTAACACAGGCAGAGCTCCTTAGCCTCATATGAAAGCTCTCAGCTAGATGAATAAAATCTTTCTGACAGTATGTGTGTTACTTGAGTGGTTGCTGAGATATTGTAAGTTGTTTATAAAATATTACAAATGTAATAATTACTGTGCTTACTGTGACAAATATGGTATAAGACCTAGAACCTAAAGAATACTACCTCTATAAAAATAGATGTTATGTTGTCCATCTCGCCTTCCTTCTTTCTGGTTGGGTTCAGAGCTGATCTCGGCTCTGACTCGGCCACTTCTAAAGCTCGAAGAGTCCTAACTGTCTCGAGGCTCACCCCTTATCCCAGCATGCATAGCGGTAGCTGCACAGATCTCGTTTGGCGCTTGCAGCATCGAGGTTGTGTTCTGCTGGCTCAGGATAAATAGTCTAATTTTTTCTATAAAAATTGCTGTTTGTTCAGGTATAACTGGTATTGTTAGTTAGAGTTTAACTGTTGTATTACCCCTATACTCGTTTACAGTTGTTGTTTGTGCTTGTACATCGTCGTTTCCTCTCAGGCCTGTTTTTGTCTGTGTTTTGTCGGCAGCCCGTTTTTTCTTCAGGGTTGTGTTCTTTACCTTCCCTCCCTGCTTCTTAGGGAAAAAGCCATTTAAGTTAGAGGCTTTGGAAATTTTAGCCGTTTAAGTTAGAGGCTTTCCCTCCTTATCTTCTATCACTCTTCAAAAAAAAAATAATAATAAAATCTCTTTCCTTTAGTACATTCCTTTTTGTGTGTGTAGTTATGTCTAAAGAGTCTACAAAGCAGTCAGGCTTTAACAAATGTGACTTGTGTTGCCAAAAAATGTCCCTTACGGATGGGCACACCATTTGTGTTTACTGTTTAGGTGCAGTCCACCTTCAAGATTCGTGCTCTGTGTGCCATGCTTTCAGTGCACGAGTATTGCAGGAAAGGTGCAATAAGTTGATCCTGAGAGGGTTGTTAAAACCTCAGGTTGAGGTTGATTTGTTTACTCAGCCTTCAAAATCTGATGATAAACAAGTTTCTCTGTCAGCTCCAACTGTGATGCTAACAAAGGCAAAATCAAAATCTTCAGATCCTTCAGAGCAGATTGTTGGCTCCTAGGATTCCTCTGTTCCAGCGGCTCCATCTGTGGCTTCGGAGCCGTCCCGGACTCATAAGAGGTCGAGATCTCCTTCATTGGACCCAGTGAGTTCTGTACCTCACTCACCATTATTACAATCAGAAGCAGGTAGTCACCAGTCCTCGGCCCACTTCTCTCGATCATCCAGGAGTTTATCGGATGATGATGTGGAGAGAGTTGTGAAGAGGCTACTCAAGACACGGAAATAACTTAAAATGCATGGCAACAGGACTAGCAACTTTTTCCATTTTTATATCTCTAATGTGCTCCTGCAGTCTCAATTTAAAACTTCTCTTAGTTTCACCTATATAAAAGAGACTGCAGGTGTATCTGAGAACATAAATAACATTAGATGTTACACAAGTAAAATGTCCTTTAGGATTAAAGGGAACACCATTGATATAACTAAAAAAATAATAACAATTATAATAAATAATGTTTTCTCAATTGTTGTCAGGGTCAGCCCAGAAGGATGTGGCTCCATTGTCCGGTCCAGCCCCTATCTTGGTTTCTTCTCCAACTGCATCAAGTTCGGAGCTGGAGTGCATGGAGGTAGTAGTGGTGGAACCGTCAGTTCCGATGACCCTTGCTCTGTCAGTTCCAACATTCGCTTCGACCTCCTTGATAGTCTGCTCCGTTGAGAGGTCTGGGCGCCGAGACTCCCTCATTGGCTCCAAGGGGGGAAGTGGCATTGGACCCTTGTCCAACCCCACTCTCCATCTCAGAGCTTCAGCGCAGGTGAGTTCAGCTCCCAAATCTGCCTCGGAGCCATCGCCTTCGGTGCGGAGAAAGTCTCCAGGCTCCTTGGAGCCAGATTCTCCCACCGTTCCTGACCGCGGTGCCTTCAAGGTGATGAGGAGTGTGCTGTCTACCGAGATGGCCCCACCCTCGGCTCCATTGGCTCCATCCCTGTCGATACCTGTATCTGCCTTGGATCCTTCTCTCTGTCCCAAGCGTAGGGAACTTATGTCCCAGGACGTTCCACTGGGTGACCCCTTTTCTTCCGAGACCTCTCCTGAGCATGCCTCAGAGGAGATTCCCAGGAAGGAAAAATGGAAGAGGAAACATGTG
This sequence comes from Protopterus annectens, assembly GCF_019279795.1. Classification (NCBI taxonomy): domain Eukaryota; kingdom Metazoa; phylum Chordata; order Ceratodontiformes; family Protopteridae; genus Protopterus; species Protopterus annectens. The sequence goes on along the minus strand of NC_056733.1, from coordinate 418,807,568 downwards.
GACTCCCCTGAGTCCATCACCTCTGACATGAACTTGGATGACTCGGAAGGGTCCCCATGATCCCCCTCTGAAGATGTCTTATTCTCAGACATTCTGGAGATTCTTAGACAGAGGGGAAACTGAAAATCCCTTGCCCCTTCTGAGGACGAGTCCGTGTACCTGAACGCATTTGGTTCCCGACCTTCCACCTCCTGGGTGTCTCTGCCTTTTGACCCACTTCTGACTGTCATGAGTCGAAAGGCTTGGAGTGCACCAGAGTCCATGGAGCCTGTTCCGAGAAGGGCAAACAAATTTATGACTGCACCACTTGACAAGTCCTTCCTCTCCAAAGGCGTGCCAGTTGATGCTATGGTGGTGGCAGCAGCCACCAAGAAGGAACTTGCGGAGACTTCGTTTTCTATCTATCTGCCAAACAAGACGTTTAGAGCCATGGATAGGTATGGGATGCGTGTTTTCTCTTCAGCAGCCTTTACTCCCCGGTCGATGAATTACTTGATGCATTTTACAATGCTTCAGAGGAATCTCCTTAAAGAGTTGGGAGCCAGTCATTATCAGTTCAAAGCTCTGCCCTTTGGCCTCACCACAGCCCCCAGGGTGTTCACCAAATGCATGGCAGTATTCACAGCTCACCTGAGACATTTGGGATTCCAGGTGTTTCCTTATCTAGATGACTGGCTCCTCTCTGCCACCACCAAGCATCATCTCCTAAGGGCCAGGAACCACACGATTCACACTTGTGCATGCCTAGGAATCACAGTAAATTACGAAAAATCTGCCTTGTTGCTCTCTCAGTGCATTACTTTCATAGGCACTCAGCTAAATACAAGAGACATGATAGCCAAGCTTCCACAAGAAAGAGTGCTTGCCATTCAAGTTCAGGTGTCTCTTCTTTTGTCAAAATCAAAGGTTCAGACTCTATTTCTCCTGAATGTCTTGGGGTTAATGGTGGCTGCCATTACTTTAGTTCCGCTAGCCTGTTATCACGTGAGAATCCTGCAATGGCTCCTCTTCACTCAGTGGTCATATCAGGATCTGCCAATGTCACACATGATCTTAATCACGGATACTTGCAAGAAAGATCTACAGTAGTGACTCCACTCTCCCCTAGTCACTCTGGGCAGACCCTTTGTAGCCCCTCTTCAAGTAGCCACAGTGACCACAGACGCTTCCCTGATAGAGTGGGGGGGGCTTTATCTAGGGCAGACAATCCAAGGAACTTGGCAACCTCACGAGTACCATTTGCACATCAGTGTCCTGGAGATGAGAGCAGTGTTACAAGTGTTGCAAGCACTTCACGACTCTCTGCCTTTGTGCTATATAGCAATTCAGACAGACAACATGTGAGTAGTGTGGTACATCAACAAGCAGGGCGGAACCAAATCCTATTCCTTGTGTCGGGAGGCCCTTTGGGTATGGCAATGGGTGATCTCCTCTCAGTGTTTTCTGGTTGCAACCCACATTCCGGGGAAGTCCATTATGATAGCTGACAAGCTCAGCAGGGCAATTCTCATGCCACATGAGTGGTCTATGAAACAAGATGTGGTGGATATGATTTTCCACAAATGGGGCCAGCCACACTGCGATCTCTTCGTCTTTCACCTAAACAACAAATGCAGCAACTATTTTGCCCTAGTTCCCCCTCCGGGACAGTCACCCAGGGATGCACTGGTCCATGATTGGCCCCCCGGGATCCTTTATGCTTCCCCCCCTTTCCTTTAATTCGAAAATTTCTTCAGAAAGCAAAGTTGCTGAGTTGCAAACTGATCCTCATTGCTCGTACCGGCCTCGTCAGATATGGTTCCCGTTCCTATCACATTACCTGCAAGAGGAGCCTTGGATTCTGGACCCGGTTTCGGACCTTCTGACACATTAGTCGGGCGCTCTTCATCTTTCCATTAGAACTCAAGCTGACAGCTTGGTTTCTCCACTTCCGATCCTAGCCAGGCTCCCTGATATCTCTCCGATGGTTCAACATATTTTAGTCTCTTCCCATAAACCAACTACTAAGAAGCTTTACGCTAGTAAATGGAAGAGGTTCTCACTCTGGGCCGAACATAATGACATTGATCCTTTTACAGCCCCAGTTGCAAAAATTTGGATTTCCTGGCTGAAACCTTTGAAAAATAGCAGCAGCTGCTACAATTCATGTTCAAGTGGCTGCTGTTTCTAACTTTCATGTGGGACTCCTAGGTTCTAATGTTATGTCCCATAAGTTATGCAAGGTCTTTTTGAAAGGTGCTACACTATTAAGGCCTTCTATCCAAGATCCTCTCCATCCTTGGGATTTAAACCTAGTACTAGCGGCTCTGATCCTTCCTCCCTTTGAACCAGCTGCTTCTTGTCCTATGAAGTTCTTGTCATGGAAGACTCTCTTCTTAGTCGCGATTACATCAGCTAGACGGGTCTCTGAGTTACAGGCACTTTCCATCCACCCACCTTATATGATTTTTCACAAGGATAGAGTCTCTCTTAGGACTAATCCTTCCTTTTTACCAAAAGTCTGCTCAGAATATAATTTGAATCAGTCAATTGAACTTCCTGTTTTCTTTCCAAATTATGGCGACAAGGCAGAGTACAAATTACAGCAAATGGATGTCCACAGGCAATTATGATTTTATCTTCAAAGGACCAAGGACATCAGAAAATCATATCAGTTGTTTGTATCCTTTTCTCAGAGCAAACAAGGCTCATCAGTTTCCAAAGTGACTCTTTCAAAATGGTTGTCTAGTACTATTACTTATGCTTATGAGTCTTAGAATGTGTCACTCCCAGAGAAAGTCAGGGGACATTCCACTAGATCCTTAGCTACTTCCATAGCTTTTCAAGCTAGGCTTCCTTTAGATACTGTTTGCATGGCAGCAAAATGGGCTACTCCCCATACCTTCACTACTCATTACAAAGTGAACATGGCTTCTCGGAACAGGGCATCCTCTGGTTGCATGGTTCTGAAGTCTCTCTTCCAGTGAGCTGCCCGAGATTTACATGCTAGGGATGCTGTCCCAACCAGAAAGAAGGAAGGCGAGATGGACAACATAACATAAAGAAGTTATGTTCTTACCATAGCATTCCATGTTTGTTGTCCTGTATCTCGCCTTCCTTCTTGCGTCCCTCCCTCCTTCCCCCATCCTGGATGATTGAGAGGAATTTATTTTTTGGCTGATATGGCTGAGTATCCTTTGCCTTTCAACCCTTGGTGGTCTTCTTGTCACCATGTTTTCTTTTCCTGTTGGTGCAAGGATCCTTAGTGTTACTTACCTCTTATATTGGGTAATATATATATATATATATATATATATATATATATATATATATATATATATATATATATATCCCCCCCCCTTATATAGTGGTTAGTTATCACAGACGAGATCTCGGTAGCTACCGCTATGCATGCTGGGATAAGGGGTGAGCCTCGAGCCAATTAGGACTCTTTGAGCTTTAGAAGTGGCCGAGTCGGAGCCGAGATCGCCTCTGAACCCAACCAGAAAGAAGGAAAGCTAGATACAGGACAACAAACATGGAACGTTATGGTAAGAACATAACTTCTTTTTTGTGCTAAATAGTTTTCCATTTATACTTTTTTTCATAACCCCTATGGTTCCAGAGATATGAACATTTGTTTGAAATGTGAGGACATAATTTGATTCTGTCAAAAGGCTTAGGCATTGGAAGTTACAGTGCAAACTTCATGAGTTCTATTAGAGTGAATGAGTTAATTCATTCACCTTTCGAATCAGCAGCTAAATGAGAGTTTGGTACCCATCACTTCTGCTAGAAAACTTTCAGAACTTCAGGCACCATCTTGTAAACCTCCTTACTTAGTATTTCATAAGGATAGGGTAGCTTTGCGAATGCCTGAGGTGGTGTCAGAATCAAACATCAACCAATCTATTAATTTGCCAGTTTTCCTTCCAAATTAAAAAAAAAGGTGAATAGGTGTTACACTTAATGGACATTTACAGAAAATTGTAGTTTTACTTACAAAGAACAAAAAAATTAGAAAAACAGATCAATTGTATGTTTCATTTGTGGATTCCAAACTGGGCAAGCCAGTCACAAAGGTAACCTTAGCCAAGTGGCTTACAGATTGTGTATCCTTTGCCTATAACAAATTAGGCCTTTCTTTACCAAAACCATTGAGACCCCATTCAGCTAGGTCCATGGCAATATCTTCAGTATTTCTTTCCAGAGCATTCATGGATGATATATGTGTGGCTGCTAGTTGGGCTAGTCCTCATACCTTTATTATTCATTACAAATTGGATCTGGTCTGGAGGGGAAGTGCAGCCTTCAGCTCAACTGTGCTCAGGAATATCCTTCCTTAGAGTCCTCCCAGGATTTCAGGTATCTGGGGACTCTGTCCCAGTTGTTGAGGAATGAATGAAAATTGACATCAGATAAAGCAGTTATATACTTACCATAACATTCCATCTGTGTTGAACATTTTCATTCTTTCTCAGCTTCCCTTCCACCCCCACCACTCCATCTCTGATCTAATTACTTCTGGAAAAACAAGACCTGATAAGGGAATCACTGTTCCTTAGGTTGAGTCCAGATATGGATTTCTGTCAAAATGTTGCTAATATTTCCCTTTATGCTATAATCCGGCAAACCAGATCTGAGGTATGTTAGGGTGTACAGCATGATGGGTAAGGGAGGAGCTCGAGAGTTTGTTAGTGACCACAAGCTGAAAATAACAAATGAGTCACATCTAAAGATCGGATCTGAACCCACTTGCTGAGTAAGAATGAAAATGGACAACACAGATGAAACATTATGGTGAGTACATAACCTCTTTTTGTATTAATCTGATGTTGTCAATTTTCATTCCGTCCTTGGCTGATGGGTTCAGATCTGAGGCGCTGGGATATGACTCAGCCTCTTGTAAAAGCTTGTGTCAATCCAAAACTCCCAAGCTTCTCCCTTACCCACAGTGCACCTTCCCCATTACCTCATATCTCATTTCCCTCCTTAGGTGAAAGACGTGGTTATTTCAATATTGAGCTACTGGGATAGATAAGTGTGATATTTGCTGTTTTTCTACTTTACTTTTTTCATAAACTGCCTTAAATTCCTCTACCTTTGTACTAGGGTACTCTACATACTATTATTAGTATCTGTTTCCCTGCCTTTTTTCTGTCCATTGCCTTCTAAGTTTAATGTAGCCTTACTACCTTGGTAGGTAGTCCCTTTTTTTCCTTTTCCCCTTTACTTGTTAAAAAATAAATAAATGTAAAAAATTATAATGTGTATATATATATATATATATATATATATATATATATATATATATATATATATACACACACATACACATACACACACACACACACACACACACACACACACACACACACACACACACACACACATATATTCCTTATATACCTTGTGTAGTATTATAACTGTTGTTATCATGGCTGAAAAAGAAAACACCGGCAGGTTTTAAAAAGTGTAGGATATGCAGACAAAAGATTCCCTTCTCTGATGCTCACACTCGTTGTGTCTACTGCCTTGGCCTCCTTCATCAGCAAGAGAGTTGTACAATCTGTTATGTCTTCAATCCCCGAGCATTTTTTGGAGAAATGTCCAAAGCTGCCTCAAGCATCTCCAAACTCTTCTTCATCAAAGACCTTGGAGAAAGCTTCAGAAATGCCTTCTTCAGATCCAACAATTTCTATGGATTCGTCCAAGAAAAAGAAAATTAAGTTGTCAGATCCGTCCCCCTCGGATCAAACAAAAGAAAAAAATACCTCTCCAGATCGGACGGCTTCTTCTGATCTGAGGTCTCTGAAAACAAAGGATTCATCGGCCCTGAAGACCTCTGATCCTCCTATAATATTGGACACATTGCCTAGGACAAGGTATTCCCCATCTGTGGACCCTGTCCCATCGAGGGTGTCTTCTCCTTTTCTTTACAGACTGGACTCTCCCTCCAGGCAGTCTTCTCGCTCATCTAGGAGCCTCATGGTGGAAGATGTGGAGAGGATAGTGAGACAGATGCTTTTGGTGCAGAGCCTTCTAGTTGTTGTTTTGGCTCCTACTCCTTTGAGTCAGAAAGCCCTTATATCTAAGACTCCACTTTTAACTCTTCCTTCTCTGACTCCCTCTGTGGATTTGGAGCCCTTGGATCTGAGCCATCCAGGCCCATCTTCTTCAGGTCTGAAGATCGCCGTATTCTCAGATCAGAAGTTTGCTCAGAGCTCCTGTGCACTATCAGATCCGGAGAAGTGTCGGAGCGTATTCTACCCTATCAGAGATACAAGGTGTTTCAGTTGACTCAGAGGGCTTTGGAGCCATATCTGCACCTTAGAACTTCGTCAAGGGTTAGTGCAGCTCCAACTTCTGTTTCGGGACGGCTTTCCTCAGAGCAGGGTGGAACCAAGAATCAGAAAGCCCTCCTTTCAGAGTTGGGTTCCTATCCCTCTCTGGGAAGGTCAGCCTTTAGGACTTTGGAGAGAGCCCTGTCAGCTTCCATGACACAGATAGATCCTATCCCCTTGGGTTCCATATCTTCCCCTGTTCTGTGTCAGAGGTCTCAGCTAACCCTCCCACAAGGGCAGCTGGTATCAAAACCTCTGAACACCCAATCGGGTATTTCTTCCTCTTCTGATACCCCTCCAGATTATCCTGCTGAAGAGGTCCCTCGTGAGAGGACATGTAAGATGAAGCATCTGGATTCCCCTGAATCTGTCACTAAAGACACAGATTTTGAAGAGGGCAAAGGATCCCCATGTTCACCTACTGAGGACGTCTCCTTTGACGACTTCCTTGAAATCCTAAATCAGAAAGGTGGCTGGAAGCCCAGCAATTCTTTGTCAGAGGAATCTGTGCTCCTGGAGATGTTTGGTACTGGCCCATCTACATCCTAGGTAATTCCGCCTGCCAGTAAGATCCCTGACTTGGTCTTGCTGTGGGTATGGAAGGACCCTGACTCCATTGAGCCCATACCAAGGAAGCCTGATAAAGTTATGACCCCTCCTGGAGACAAACAGTTCTTGTCCAAGGGCCCCCCCCTGTTGATGCCATGGTCGTATTGGCGGCCACCAGGAAGGAACTAGCTGATGAAAGTTCCTTTGTTCATCCCCCTGACAAGGAGTCACAGGCCATGGACAGGTTTGGGAAATGTGTCTACGCTGCAGGATCTTCACCTTGAGGTCTCTGAGGTACTTGGCACATTTCACCAGATTACAAAGGGATCTGATAAAGGAACTCTCGGATACCCTTGCAGGAAGAGTGTCTGAGGAGGTGAAGGACTTAGTCACCTCACAGCTGACAACCCTTCAATCAATATCACACTCACCCATGAGGCTTATTTGCCATGTGGCAAAAGGAACCTAAAGGGCAGTGTGTTCAGGCGTAGCCATCAGGAGATAGCCTGGATGTGCTTGTGTGACTTTGTGGAGCCTTTTAAGTCTATGTTCGTCAATGCTCCTTTTGATGTCTCGTATCATTTTGGCCCCAAAGTAAAAGATATGTTGTCCAGGTGTGAGAAGGATGGAAAAATCCTCTCTGGTGTGGGCATGTGTTTTTCCAACCCCCCCCCCAAGATCTTTTTCGAGGAGTCATCTGGGAGGTGGAAAGATGTAGTTCAGTAAATCAGAAGGATCTTTCCAAGACACATGTGGAGGAAACTCAAATGGTAGATGTCGCCATTGCGGCAGAGGAGGCCCGCAGCATCAGAGGTCCAGAGAACCTTTCTGTGGCAAACTGTTCCAGCGCTCCTGAACAGAGGACCAATTGTCCCTCTCTGGAGGCAATAAGGAGTTGTTTGTCCCTGCACCAGAGAGCCTGGCTAGAGATAACAAAAAATACTTGGGTGCAGAGGATCATATCCAGAGGATATATAATTTCATTTTCCCTTCCTCCTCCAATTTCCAGGAAAATCTCTGATGTTCCACCCAATCAGAGGGATCAAGCAGGCATACAAATACAAAAACTGCTGAATAAAAGAGCCATCCAAGAGGTCCCACCAGACCAAAAAGAATCTGGAACTTACTCAAGATTCTTTTTAGTGCCAAAGAAAACGGGGGACTGGAGACCAGTTCTGGATCTCAGCAATTTAAACAGATTTGTTTGAAAGACAAAGTTCTGGATGGTTACGATTCAGTCCATTCTTCCATTTCTGGAAAAGGGTGACTGGATGTGCTCAGTAGATCTCCAGGATGCATGCTATCATATAAAAATAAATAGGGGATCCAGGAAATTCTTATACTTCTGGCTAGGAGCCAGTCATTATCAGAGCACTGCCTCTTTGGTTTCAACACAGCCACCAGGGTGTTCACCAAATGTATGGCAGTGGTAGCAGCTCAGCTGAGATTGCAAGGATTCTGTGTGTTTCCATACTTAGATGACTTGCTCATTACCAATCTGACCAGGCATCAACTTATTATGGCAAAATAAGCGGTCATCCACGCTTGCACAAGGTTAGGAATAACCATAAATTTTGAGAAGTCAAATCTAGAACCAACTCAAATTCTAGAATTCATAGGAGCTCTACTAGACACAGGGTCAACAGTAGCCTCCCTTCCTCTTTTCAGAGTACAAACCTTAAGGTCACAAGTCAACAAGATACTTTGCAGTACCACAGTCTTGCCTCACCTAGTACTACAAACTCTAGGATCAGTGGCAACAACGCTAAAACTTTTTTCGCTACCCAGGTTTCACATGAGAATTCTCCAATGGATGCTTGCATCTTAGTGGTCAGTTCTTCAACTACCCTTGTCAACCTCAAGATGAATTATAAACTTGTGCAAGAACAGTCTGATGTGGTGGATCCAATCAAATTAGTTGCTATGGGGTCGTCCTTTTGTCCCCCTCACAGCCCAAAGGCATAGTGACCATGGATGCTTCCCAGCTGGGGGGGGGGGCATTACCTGGGAAAGGCAGTCCAAGACATGTGGTCCCCAAAAGAGGCCAATTTGCATATCAATGTACTGGAGTTGAGAGGGGTGCTTTTAGCACTGCAAGCTTTCCAGAATGCTCCCCCCCAAGGAATGATTGCAATTCAAATGGACAACATGTCAGTGGTTTGGTATAGCAGCAAACAAGGAGGAACCAGATCATACCCCTACGTTGAGAAGCCTAAGGGTGTGGCAATGGGCAGTATCTTCCAACCACTTTCTCTTAGCAATGCATATTCTGGGAAAATCCAGTGTGCTAGCAGTCAAGCTGAGCAGGTGCATACTGTTACCTCACGAATGGTCCCTCAACCAGAAAGTGGCAGAACAAATTTTCCACAAAATGGGCCAGCCATGCTGCATCCTTTTTGCATCACCCCTGAACAACAAGTGCAGCAGCTATTTTTCCATGATCCCAATACAGGGGGAGTCATTGAGGGATGCTCTTCTCCACAATTGGCCCCCCGGATTACTTTATGCATATCCCCCAGTTGCCCTAATCCCAAATTTCCTTCAGATAGCTGTCAGGTTGAAGACCAAAGTTGTCCTCATTACCCCCTTTTGACCTCAGTAGATTTGTTTTCCCTTCCTGTGGCCTCACTTAGTTCACCAACTTTGGATTCTGGACCTAGCTGTGGACCTCCTATCTCATCCGATGGGCATCTCATATCCAGACCTTTCAAGTCTCAAGCTGTCAGCTTGGTTTCCCCAATTCCAATAATAGACAGACAATCAATGCTCTCTTCCCCTGTGTGTCACAAATTGTTATCTTCCCTTAAGCCATCCACTAGGAAACTTTATACTAGTAAGTGGAAAAGATTTGTACATTGGGCAATGCAAAAGCATATAGATCCCTTCTCAGCACCAGTTAATCATATGCTAGAGTTCTTGACACTGCTTTTCAACCAAGTAGCCAGTTCTTCAACAGTGAGAATCCAGTTAGCAGCAATTTCTAATTTCCACAGTGGATTTGATGAGTGCTCACTAGCCTGTCATAAACTATGTAAAGCATTTTGACTTGCACAATTCTTCTTAAACCTCCTTTTAAAGATCCCACGCCACCGTGGGATCTCAATCTGTTACTGCAGTCCTTGATTCTACCACCCCTTGAGTCTGCCCATGATTGTGACCTAAAATTTTTGTCTTGGGAGACCTTATTTTTAGTTGCCATCACCTCTGCCAGATGAATTTTGGAAATTCAGGCATTGTCGGTGAAACCCCCATATCTCATTTTCCATAAGGATAGAGTATGATTACGAACTAATGCATCCTTTTTGTCCAAGGTAGTATCACAAGTCAGCATCAATCAATGTATTAATCTTTCAGTATTCTTTCTGAACTATTCTAGCAAAGGAGAATATTTGCTACACTTGTTAGATGTGCATAGGCAATTACTTTTCTATCTTCATAGGACAAAAGATATCAGAAAAAAATGATCAGTTGTTTGTATCATTTGCCGGCTTGAAGTTGGGAGCACCTGTATCTAAAGTCACCTTAGCTTAATGGCTTACTGACTGTATCTCCTTTATTTATAACAAGACAGAAATGGCTTTGCCTTACAAAGTGTCTGCTCATTCTACCAGAGCTATAGCTACCTCTTAAGTTTTCCATTCAAGAACCTCCATGGATGATATTTGTTCAGCAGCAACTTGGGCTTCCTGACCCACCTTTATCTCCCATTATAAGCTGGATTTGGTGTCCAGAGGTAGAGCACCTTTTGGCTCAATGGTGCTCATAAATATCCTTTCTTGAATCCACTCAGGGTTCTAAGTAGCTAGAAACTCTGTCCCGTCAGTCGAGGATGGAATGAAAATTGACAACATCATTTATCATGACGTTCCATCTGTGTTGTCGATTTTCATTCTTTCTTAACTCCCCTCCCACCAACCTCCAACCTTTTTTAGGTTTATTCTAGAAGAGCAAAAGGATATAATTATTGGGTTACATCCTTATATCTTAACAACTCCAAAACTGGCATTGCCCCTTCCTCTCTGAGACTCTCTCTCTTTCTTCATCCAAATTATAGACATATATGTATAATTTGTAAGAGTATGTATTTCTTTAGTGCTTGCAAACAAGATCTGAGGTAATGAGGAGGATGCATTGTGGGAAGGGAGAAGGTTGAGAGTTTTTGGGTGGCCACAAGCTTTTACAAGTGACTGAGTCAGATCCAACACCTTGGATCCAAACCCCTCAGTCAAGGAGGAATGAAAATCTACATCACAGTTGGAATGTTATGGTACACATAACTTTTTTATTGTTGGTGGTGGTTGTTTCTCTTCTGTGCCTAGCCCCCTTCTCTTCTCTTTTTTCCTGTACTTTGTAGAGTAATCTTGGTACTATTGGCATTCTGCCAATTCTGTTCTATAGATTTTGATGTGTATTTGTTTTTCTTTCATGACAGTTTCAGCCTTCCTTGCAGAATGTTAGACAAGTCTATGGGTTTTAAAAAATGTTCATTGGTTGGGCACAAAATACCCAACTTGGATGACCACTCTGAGTGTGTATACTGTCTTGGGGCCATTCATCTTGAGCTTGAGTTTGACATTTGTTCTGTCTTCAACCACAGAGCCTTGGTTGAATGCAGGAACAAACTAACTGTCAAAGGATTACTGCCTTCTTCTTCCTCAGTATCTGGAGCTTCCTTCTCTGCTACTAAACCAGAGAAAAAATCTCAAGGGGAGAAAGGGGATAAGAATAAAGGTAAATCAAAAGAAAAGTCTAAAGAGTCGAGGAAGTGCTCCCCTGATTTCTATCCTCGCACAGTGCTGACTTCTGCCCCAGCAAACCATAAGCAGCCCTGATTCTCTGCTGAGCTGATTCCAGAGAGACTTCATTCTTCTTTCTGCAAGAAGCTTCATAGGGGCTCATTATGGATACAGTTTCTCAAGTAGCTCAGCTTCCTCTGTACAGCTTGTCTAAATTACAGCTTCAGTCACCACCAGCCAGGCTGGTCCTTCAGCTTTTGGGGTCAGTGGCTGCCTGCATAACCCTAACTAACTACCTTTAGTGAGATAACTAGATTACAGTACTACAATGGACTTTAGCAGTCTAATTCCCTATGAATTGACATCCCATGACATTTCCCATTAATATCACAAAGATCTGGTGACAGTATATGTCCTGATGGATTCATACACCAGATATTTCACAGGGCTGCTCTTTTGTTCTCCCACTGCCCAAGACCATGGTGATCATGGACACTTCCCAGTTGTGGTTGGTGCATTACCTGGGACAAGCAGTTCAAGGTACGTGGTTCACTTTAGAGGCCATCCTTCACATCAGCATCCCAGAGATGAGGGCAGTCCTCCTAGCATTGCAGGCATTTCAAGATATCCTACCTAAAGAGATGATGATTGCTGTACAGACAGACAACATGTCAGTAGTCTAGTACATCAACAAAAAGAGAAGAAACCACTGATCTGAAGTAGTTACTTCATTTATTCCGCAACCTGTGGGTATCGGATCCCACCTCAGATCCGTGCCGGCAGCTTTGCTAGCTAAAAGATCCGAGCTCCTAGCACCTCCCCTTACCCATAATCCCTTGCTACATACTCCCTTTCCCCAGATCTCGTTTGCCGCGGCTGAGAGAAGCTTCAAGTGAAGAGCTCCTAGGCGTGGGTGAGAACTTTCTGGTTTAAAAAAACGTTAAAAAGTTAGAATCCACTACTTTTTGTTGTGTGTATGTGTGTATTAGCGCCCTAGTCGTCGTGTAGTATTATTAGTTTTAAAATCTTGAGGTAAATTTCTGTCTTAATTTTATTTCCCTCCCCTTAGTGTGTAAGTGTGTTCTGTGTTATGGCTGAAGGACCCAAAGCCATATTTTCTAAGTGCACTGAGTGTGGCCATAAGCTGTCACCAGCTGATGGCCACACTCAGTGCGTTCTTTGTCTGGGGGTGGCCCATTTGTCCACCAGCTGCCAAATTTGTGCAGCTTTTAACCCCCGGGCCACCAGGGACAGGAGGAACAAGTTAATCCTGGCGGGTTTATTACCACAGGATTCTTCTTCCTCCTCTCCCGCTAAGGCACAGGCTGCGAGTGCGGTCCCTGGGCCTTTGGAAACCACTACCCTGCTGGGGACTCAACCTCCCTCTGATTCTCAGGGTCAAGGGGACTCTTCTTCCTCTAGGGAGAAGAGGCATAAAGATAAGCATAGGAGTAACAAGAGGTGGCCCGAGACTCATCCCTCGGCCCCGCCATCTAAAGTTGCGAGTCCTACCACGAGGGCCTCCGGATCCTCTCCCTCTCGGCTCTGTTCACCTTGTTTCTCACCGGAGCCGGAGGAGGAGTACCGGTTTCCCTCGAGGTTTTTGAGGCGGCCCTCCCAGCCTGCCTCGACGACCTCCTCTAGATCAACAAGGAGCCTGACCGACGCAGACATGGATCGGATGATGCGTCGATTTTTGCAGACTCAAATGCAGATGGGGGTGCTTCTGCCTCCCCCCCTCCGGGTCTAGAGAACCATTCTCGGACAGGCCCACGCAACAGCCCTGAGGGCTTACCCGGCTGTCCCCTCTCTGGAGGCAGTCGTGGGGCGTCTGTTGGAGCACCTCCAAAATTGGGAGTCTGTCACAACGGATCGGTGGGTGCTCCGAATCATATCCAGAGGTTACACCATTCCATTTATAAGTCTTCCTCCTCCTACGAAGCACCTCCCCGATGTCCCACCCGGTCAAAGGGAGGCGGCAGCTTCGGAGGTTTCGAAGCTGCTGGAAAAAAGAGCCATCCAGCACGTCCCCCCAGACCAGTTTGGATTGGGCAATTACTCCAGGTTCTTTTGAGTGCCAAAAAAGACAGGGGACTTAAGACCAATTCTAGACCTCTCTTCCCTGAACCTGTTCATTCCCAAAGAAAAGTTCCGGATGGTCACTGTTCAAACAATTCTCCCCCTTCTTCGGGAGAACGACTGGATGTGCTCCATAGACCTCAAGGATGTGTACTACCATATTCTTATGGACAGGCGACCCAGGAGGTTTCTCCGCTTTCGGCTGGGAGCCAGTCATTATCAGTTCAGGGTTCTTCCGTTCGGCCTCACCACAGCCCCCAGGGTGTTCACCAAGGTCATGGCAGTTGTTGCAGCCCACCTGAGACTCTAGGGTATTCAGGTCTTTCCGTACCTGGACGACTGGCTCCTCACCGCCTGCAACAGGCATCAGCTTTGTTCTGCCAGAGACTACTCTCTCACTCTTGCCCAGCGTCTGGGCATTTCAATAAACCTCTAGAAATCTTTCCTTCGTCCTGTACAGGTTCTGGAATTCATAGGGGCCAAAATAGATACCCGCCTCTCGCAGGCTCTTTTAACATCAGACAGATTGAGCAGTTTATCACGTCATGTTATGGCACTTCTTCAGTCCCCAGCCCCATCGGCAGAATTAGTCCTGAGAGCGCTGGGCTCTATGGCGGCAGCAATCAGTTTTTCCCTGCACGCATGCCTGCGAATGAGAATTCTTCAGTGGACCGTTCAAGTCCAATGGTCTCTGTTGCTACACCCCTTAGTCACTCCTATTCCCCTGAGCAAGGTTTGTAGGGACTCCCTTCTCTGGTGGCTTCACTCACAGGAGCTGCGGGCAGGGATTCCCTTCGTGATGCCTCAACCCCAAGCCACGCTGACCACGGATGCTTCTCGCCTCGGGTGGGGGGGGGCATTCTATGGGCAGAACCGTCCAAGGCATGTGGACTCCCTTAGAGACCACTCTGCATATCAATGTCCTGGAGATGAGGGTGGTGCTTCAAGCGTTGCAAGCTCTTCACAACCTTCTTCCCCTGGGGACTATTGCTATACAGACAGAGAACATGGTGATAGTCTGGTACATAAACAAATAGGGAGGGGCCAGATCTTATCCCCTTGGGAATGGGCGATATCCACCAACCATTTTCTGATAGCAACGCACATTCCGGGACGGTCCAACGTTCTTGCGGACATGCTGAGTCGCTTGATCCTCACACCTTACGAGTGGTCTCTGAACCCGTCAGTGGCGAAACAGATTTTCCTCAAATGGGGTCGACCTTGCTGTGATCTTTTTGCTTCTCCGTCAAACACAAAGTGCAGCGAGTTTTTCGCTCTACTTCCCCCACCAGGGGAGAGCCCTAGAGACGCTCTGGTTCACGCTTGGCTGCCCAGTCTCCTCTATGCTTACCCTCCTCTTCCTCTCATGACCAAATTTCTACAGAAAACACGACGGTTGGGGAGCAAAGTTATCCTCATAGCCCCATTCTGGCCTCGCCTGATCTGGTTCCCTTATCTGCGGTCTCACAGTGTAGTTCCTCCTTGGATCTTGGATCCCATCCTGGATCTGATTTTGCATCCTGTGGGATTGCAACCCCCGAACCTGGAAAACCTCAAGCTTGCGGCTTGGTTGATCCAGTTCCACTGATGGCAAGGACTCCCAGTATCTCCTCACCAGTGAAAGACATTCTGGTAGCAGCGCACAAACCTACTACCAGAAAAATTTACAGTAGTAAGTGGAAGCGGTTTTCTATCTGGGCTACAGACAAGGGTTTAGATCCCTTTACCGTCCCTATCCCAACTGTTCTTGAATTCCTGTCACATATTTTTCATCAAGGAGCCAGTGCATCTACAGTTAAAGTACAGTTGGCGGCCATCTCTCATTTTCACATAGGAGATGGGCTGGGATCGTTAGCTTCAGCTAAAATATGCAAAACATTTCTGAAAGGAGTTTTTCTGCTGAAGCCACCAGTTAAGACTGCGGTTCCACCATGGGACCTGACATTGGTTCTGCAGGCGTTAACGAGTCTGCCCTTCGAACCGGCCGCCTCGGTTCAATTAAAATTTTTATCCTGGAAGACAGCATTCCTGATCGCTATTACGTCAGCCAGGAGGGTCTCGGAGCTTCAAGCGCTTTGCATGAGACCCCCTTATCTAATTTTTCATAAGGATAGAATGTCTCTCAGGACTAACCCCTTCTTTCTGCCCAAAGTGGCCTCGGAATCAAATATTAATCAGTCGATTAATTTACCAGTATTTTTTCCCAACTTCCAAAACAAAGGGGAATATCAATTTCACAAATTGGACGTACATAGACAACTGCGTTTTTACTTGCACAGGACGAAGGCTACTCGTAGGTCTGATCAATTGTTTGTGTCCTTTGCCAAACCTTCGTTAGGAAAGGCTATTACCAAAGTTACTTTAGCAAACTGGATTTCGCAATGCATCATCCATGCTTACTTAGCCTCAGGGAAACCTGCTCCTTCCGGAGTGCATGCCCATTCAACTCGTTCCATAGCTACTTCTGCAGCGTTTTGGTCCAGAGTTCCTCTGGATGATATATGTTCAGCAGCTACTTGGTCCTCTTCTCACACATTAATTTCTCATTATAAGTTGGATATGATATCCAGGAGTAGGGCTTCCTTTGGCTCCGCGGTGCTCCGGAATATCCTTCCTTGAGGACCTCCCAAGGTTTTTATTAGGTAGCTGGGGACTCTGTCCCACAGGTTGTGGAACAAATGAAGTAACTACTTCAGATGAAGTTATGTACTCACCATAACGTTCCATCTGAATAGGTACTTCATTTGTCTGCAACCAACCCCCCCTCCATGCTCCCTATCCTGTATCGTGCTTCCTGACTATGAATGACACTGGTTCATGCAGTTAGGCAATAGGTTATGGTACTTGGTCGAGAGTACATAACTTCTTTTTACACCTTGTGTCAGGAGGCAGTGACAGTGTGGCAATGGGTGATCTCTTCCAACCACTTTCTTTTAGCAATGCACATTCTGGGGAAGTCCAACATCTTGGCAGACAGGTTGAGCAGATCTGTTGATGTGAAGTTGTACTATCTCGCCGTTTTGTTCTTACAAACGGGTTCGGAGCCGATCCCTCGGCTCCGAGTCGGCTGCTTTCCAAGCTCAGACTCTCAGAGAAACTCGAGAACTAGTGGATATCCCATGATTCCCTGCTGTAACTCCCCAGATCTAGTTTGCCGCTGCAATGATCGCAAGCTCTCAAGAGTGAAGCTCGGGCCAGTGAAAATTTTTCTTATTTAAAAATTTTTGAAGTTTTAAGAATTTATTTTCTTTGATAGTGTTAAATTAGTTAGTTTGGTAGAGTAGATTTTTTATAGTAATTTAGTAGCTGAAGGGTTTTTTTTCTCCTTAGTAGTTGACAGGGCTCTGTCAATATATTATTATGTACATATATAGTCAAGTGTGCTGTGGAGTGTTTTTTTCTAGTAGTTTAAGCTTTATAATATCTTAGGATAATTTAGTCGGTGTTTCTCATATATATATATATATATATATATATATATATATATATATATATATATATATATATATATATCTATATAAAATTATAGTAGAATACGTAAGCTTATTTGTTGTGTTTTTTGTTGTACTTTAGTATGACCGAAAAACAAAAGTCAGGTTTTAAGAGATGTGTTTGTGGACAGAAGATGTCCGTTACTGACAACCACACCACATGTGTGTATTGTCTTGGCTCTGTACATTTGCAAGAAGTCTGCTCTATCTGCCACTCCTTCAGTGCTAGAGTTCTGCTAGAAAGAAAAAGGAAGTTGGTAGATAGAGGGCTTCTAAAACCAGATTTTCAGGCCTCTCTTGAAAAAGATGACCTCTCTTCTAAGACGTCGAAAGGGTCTAAGTCTTCTAGAGGATCTTCGGAGCCTAAGTCTCCGGCTCCGAGTACCTCTGGCATGATTCGAATATCGGTTCCACAGACCTCGGGACCGAGTATCGATCCGCCTGTTCGATCTCTGGTGGTGGAGCCAATTTTCGATGCACCCCAATCACCTATCCTCCAGTCGGTGCATTCTTTGGCTCCTTTGACCCATCACTCTTCACACTCCTCCAAATTATCTGATGTGGATCTGGATCGAGTGGTGAAAAGGTTATTGGAGAACCCGGCCCTTGCCAAAATGTTATTTGCTTAGAGTCAAGTGACTTCGGAGCCAAATTTGCCCCTTTTTTCCTCCATTCCTTCTCCACCGAAACCCATTGAATCTTCAGAGCCGGGGCTGACGGAACCGATGCTAGTAGAACCTGTGGAGCCGAGGTTTGATCCTTTTACCTTGGCTCCATCAACCTTGGTTTCTTCGGTACCGATGGAAGAACCTCGGGACCGACAGTCACTCTTCGACTCCGGTCGTGAGAGTCGAACCGACACTTCGGTTCCAACTCTACCGCTCGGTGCTTCGGCGCAGATGTCCTCGGCCCCGTCCTCTGGTTTGGAGTGTGGGGTCTCGGTTTAGAGCGATCGACCAATCTCTTCGGAGCCAGTCGATTTTTCGAATTGGGATTCTGGCGCCTTCGATGCCATGAGGAAGGTTTTGTCTGTTAAGACCACTACTTCCTCGGATCTGTCTTCACCTCTTCCCAAAGGGCCTCGTTCTACCTCTTCTCCTCAGATCCCTTCTAAGCGTTGAGATCCAGGGCCTCAGGAATCCCCTTCGGATGACCCCTCCTCCCTAGATACTTCTCCGGAGGCTCCCACCGAGGAAGTGCCTAGGAAGAAACTGTGCAAGAGGAGGCACTTAGATTCCCCTCAGGAATCTCTTACATCAGATACCGACTTGGAGGAATCAGAAGGGTCCCCACGGTCCCCCTCGGAAGATGTCTCATTTTCAGACATTCTAGAAATCCTTAAACAGAGAGGGGATTTTCAGTCCCTTGCCCCTCCTGAGGCCAAGTCGGTTCTCCTGAAGGCCTTTGGATCTCAACCATCCACCTCTTGGGTTACTCCGCCCTTCGATGAACTAATGGAACTAGTTGCTCGAAGGGCGTAGGAGTCTCCTGACACAATGGAACCAGTCCCTCGGAGGCCTAATAAGTTCATTACTGCACCATCAGACAAGTCCTTCTTGACAAAAGGAGTTCCGGTAGATACTATGGTGGCGGCCACTAAGAAAGAGATGTCGGAGTCTTCTTCTACTGTCCATCCTCCTAATAATGATTCCAGGACTATGGACAGATATGGAAAACGCATTTTCAGTTCGGCGACATTTTCCATGAGATCGCTAAACTACCTAACTCATTTCACACGTCTTCAACGAGATCTCCTCAAAGAACTAGGAGACACTCTCAAGGGTAATGTAGCTGATGCAATCTCTGACAAGGTGAATGCACAACTCAACACCCTAAATTCCATAGTCAACTCATCCATGCGGCTCATTTCATATGCTGCCAAAGGTTCGAGTAGAGCGGCGGGTTCAGCGATAGCTCTTAGGAGACAATCTTGGATGCGCCTGTGCTCCTTCGCGGAAGCCTTTAAGTCTTCATTTGTGAACACCCCCTTTGACGGATCGGCCTTGTTTGGTCCAAAAGTTAAGGAGATGCTTATGAGGTGTGAGCAAGAAGGAAAGATTCTTTCTGCCGTCGGAGTCCGTTTTTCCACTCCAACCAGACCATACCCCAAAGGGCAACGAAGTGGGAAATTGTGGTTCTGGAAACCTCAGGAAGCTTTCCAAAACACACCTACAGATACCTCCTCCAGAGGCAGAGGAAGAGGTCAAAATGGAAGACGCCGTCCAATCGGCAGAGGTGGTCTGCAAAACCAGGGTGACAGGGACCATTTCTCTGGCAAACCCTATCAGCGTTCCTGAAGGGAAGCCCGGCTGTTCTACTCTGGAGACAGTCGGGGGTCGCTTAGCTTTACACCCAAATGCCTGACTAAACATCACAACAGATTCCTGGGTGAAGAGCATTATTACCAGAGGTTACCACATTCCCTTTATAAGAAATCCCCCTGTATTTGCAAAAAGTCCAGAAGTTCCACCCAGTCTGAGAAAACTAGCAGAGATAGAGATTCAAAATCTTCTAGACAAAAGAGTCATACAGCCAGTCCCGGCAGACCAAAGAGGATTCAGAACTTACTCAAGGTTCTTTTTAGTGCCAAAGAAGACAGGGGACTGGAGGCCCATTCTAGACCTCAGCAAGCTTAATGCCTTTGTAAAGAAGGAGAAGTTCCGGATGGTCATGCTGCAATCAAGCCTCCCTTTTTTGTCAAAGGAAGAGTGGATGTGCTCTATAGATCTCAAGGATGCATACTACCATATCAAAATGGACAGAGCATCCAGAGATCATCTACGTTTTCGGCTGGGAGCCAGTCATTACCAATTCAGAGCCCTGCCCTTTGGTCTCACCACAGCCCCCAGGGTGTTCACCAAATGCATGGAGGTGGTTATGGCTCATCTGAGACAAATAGGATTCCGAGTGTTTCTGTATCTGGACGACTGGCTCCTTACAGCCACCACCAAGTATCAACTTCTGCGGACAAGAGACTACTTAATACATCTTTGTTCTCGTTTAGGTATCACTCTAAATTTTGAGAAATCTGCATTATTGCCCTCGCAGCATATTACCTTCTTAGGAGCAGAAATAGACACCGTCAACGAAAAAATCAAGTTGCCTCAATCCAGAATTGTCTCAATGAGGGATCAGTTATCCAGCCTCCTAGTTCTCGACAAAGCACCAGCGTCACAGATACTACAGCTTTTGGGCACAATGGCGGCGGCCTTGATAGCAGTTCCCTTAGGCCGAATGCACATGCGGATATTACAATGGCTACTTTTCGCTCAATGGTCCTACCAGAGTCTACCTTTATCATACGAGATTCGATTGACATCTCTTTGAAAGAAAGATCTCACTTGGTGGTTAATCAGCAACCAAGTGGCAATCAGTCGTCCCTTTGTTCTTCCCCAACCCGTAGCCACAGTGACCTCGGATGCTTCCCTAATAGGGTGGGGTGGGGGGGCTTTTTCAGGGAAAGACTATCCAAGGCACTTGGTCGGTTATGGAGACTCATTTGCATAGCAACTTCCTGGAGCTGAGAGCAGTGTTCCTAGCGTTGCAGCACTTTCACAACTCTCTACCTCTAGGTACGATTGCCATCCAGACGGACAACATGTCAGTAGTCTGGTACATCAACAAACAAGGGGGAACCAAGTCCTATCCCCTATGCCGCGAGGCCCTGAGAATATGGCAGTGGGCTGTGTCCACCGGACGCTTTCTGACAGCAACGCACATCCCGGCATCTTCCAACGTGATAGCCAACAGTTTTAGCAGGGCTATGCTGCTGCCTCACGAGTGGTCTCTAAAACAGAGTGTGGTGAAACAGATCTTCCTCCGATGGGGCCGGCCTTGCTGCGACCTGTTTGCATCCCCAATGAATGCCAAACGCAGCAGCTACTTTGCCCTTTATCCCCCACCGGGGAACAAACCAAGGGACGCACTCGTGCACGATTGGCCCCCGGGTCTCCTATATGCCTTTCCACCGATCCCCTTAATTCCCAGATTTATTCAGAAAGCCAAAAGTCTAGGAAGGACAGTTATATTGGTAGCCCCATCTTGGCCTCGACAAATTTGGTTCCCCTTTCTGCGGAAATATCAACTGGAAGAACCGTGGAGCCTGGACCCAGTGCCGGACCTACTGACCCATTCATTGGGAGTTCTTCATCCCTCCCTTCTCTCCCTAAATCTGACAGCTTGGCTGCTCCAATTCCCACTTTAGCCAGGTCTACTGATTTGTCCCCTGCCGTTTAGCATATCATAGTTTCTTCTCACAAACTGTCTACTAGGAAATTATACAATAGTAAGTAGAAACGATTCGTACATTGGGTTGCTCACTACAACATTGATCCATTTGTGGTGCCGCTTCATATCATTCTGGAGTTTTTATCCTCATTGTTCAATAAGGGCTCAGCAGCTGCCACCATAAGAGTACAATTAGCTGCTATCTCAAACTTTCATGTAGGATGTGATGGATCTAACATTATGGCGCATAGGCTTTGTAAAGCGTTCCTAAAAGGAACCCATCACCTCAGACCACCGGTTAGACACCCTATTTCTCCCTGGAATTTAAATCTCATATTATCACAATTGATGCTTTCCCCGTTCGAACCAGCCTCTTCATGCCATCTGAAATTCCTTTCATGGAAGACTATTTTCTTGGTAGCCATTACTTCCGCATGTGGAGTGTCTGCACTGCAGGCATTGTCCTCCAGACCGCCATATTTAATTTTTCACCCATACAGAGTTTCTCTTAGGACTAACCCCACTTTCCTTCCCAAAGTGTGCTCAGAGACCAACCTAAATCAATCCATCGAACTTCCTACCTTCTTCAGACATCACACCAACAAACTAGAATATATGTTGCATAAGCTTGACATGCACCAGCAGCTAAGGTTCTACCTTGACGGTACTAAGGATTTCAGACAGACTGAACAGCTGTTTGTTTCATTCGCTGATAACAGGAAGGGACATGCAGTTTCAAAAACCACTTTATCCAGATGGCTGGCTAACTGTATCAAATTTGTTTACGCGTCTACCAATCAGTCATTGTCCTCTGACGTTAAAGCCCATTCTACCTGGGCGGTGTCTACATCCCTGGCGTATGCTGCCCGTTTGCCTTTGGATGTTATCTGTGCAGCTGCCACATGGTCTAAGCCTCACACGTTCATCACTCACTATAAAGTGGACACGGCTTCCAGAGACAGGGCCTCCTTTGGTTCCACTGTGCTCAGGAATGTTCTCCCGTGAGCCACCCAGGATTAGGGTGCTTGGGACGCTACCCGTTTGTAAGAACAAAACGGCGAGATAGTACAACTTCACATAAAGTTATGTACTCACCATAACGTTCCATGTGAGTTGTACATCTCGCCTTTTTGTTCTTACATTCCCTCCCTCCATCCCCCTCCGTGGAGAGTGATGGTTGCCTTAGCAGGGAGGTCAGTTTTGGTCATTTTTAGATCAGCCTATCCTTGGGCAGGTTGCCTCCTTCCTATATTCCTATTTTCTTCTGGAATTCACGATTCAGGGGTTTGGTACCTTTCCTTGGTTTCCTTGGTTTCCTGCATTGCAGCTTGCTAGATCTGGGGAGTTACAGCAGGGAATCATGGGATATCCACTAGGTCTTGAGCTTCTCTGAGAGTCTGAGCTTCGAAAGCGGCCGACTCGGAGCCAAGGGATCGGCTCCGAACCCGTTTGTAAGAACAAAAAGGCGAGATGTACAACTCACATGGAACATTATGGTAAGTACATAACTTCTTTTTATGCCTCATGAGTGGTCACTCAATCCTTCATTGGCAGAACAGATTTTTAGCCAGTGGGGCCAGACATGCTGTGACCTGTTCAGTTCCATCTACAGTTCCAAATGCAGAAGGTACTTTGCCCTAATCCTCCAGGGGGAGTCAGGGATGCTGTGATCCATGACTGGCCCACTGGACTCCTTTATGCCTCCCCTCCCACACCTCTCATATCAAAGTTTTTACAGAAAGCTCATCAACAGAAGAGCAAAGTGATCCTCATTGCCCCGTTCTGGTCTTGTCATGTCTGTTTACATTCGTCTGGCCTCATCTGATATACCCTGCTTGGGTTCTGGATCCTCTTCTGCATTTTCTGTTTCACCCCCCTAGGCTACCTCACCTAGACATACAAGCTCTGCTCTTTGGTTGACTGCTTGGTTTCTGTACTTCCAAAGATGGCTAGACTGTCAAGGCTTTCTTTCCAGGTTTTACACATCCTTACTTCTCAAAAAATCCCCACTAGGGAGATACACAAGAGCCTCAGATCGCACAGTGGTGCAGTGGAAGCTTTGTCGCCTCACAGCAAGAGGTTCTCCGGTTTGATTCTCTGCTGGGGTGCCTTCTGTGTGGAGTCTGCATATCCTCCCTGCGTTCCTGTGGGTTTTCTCCAGGTGCTGCAATTTCCTCCCATATTACAAAGACATGTATCTGGAGCATTTCACCCTGGGCCTCCACTGAAAATTGGCTTTGTTCCAAGTCGGACTTTCCCAGTAAACAAATGTTAAATAAATAAGTAGAAATAATTCTCTATCTGGGCTAACAAGAAAAATCTAGACCCCTCTTTAGTGTCCATTCCAGCAATTTTAGAATTTCTGGCTTCTATTTTTCATAATAGAACATGTTACTCTACAATCCAAGTATAGCTGGCTGCAATCTCCAGTCTTCATTTAGGCAAAGATCATTGTCATTGGCTTTCATTAGGTTATGTGAAGCATTCCTTAAAGGTACAATGTTAAGTTGTCTATCTCGCCTTCATTCTTGCTGGATGGGTTCGGAGCCGACCTCGGCCCACTGCCACTCTAAAGCTCGAGAGTTGGTTCCACCGGCTCGAGGCTCCCCTTATATCCCACAATGCTAGGCGAGAGTTACCTCAGATCTCGTTTGCCGCTACAGCTTCGAGGTTGGTTGTTCTACCGGTTCCTGGTGAGTTTAAGCTTTTTCTATTAAAGTTACTCTTTTACCCCTTTTAGTTTAATTATTATCAAATTAGTGTAGTTCATTGAACTTTATCCCACCTAATTTTTTTCCGTTTTTGTTTAAAAGAACTTTTAGTTCTTCCCTTGGGCCTTGGGCCTTACCTTCCCTAGGGAGTGTTTGTGTAGTTTAACTACTGTTTATTGTACTTTATTTTTTAGTATTTTTACTAAAGTAGTTATTTTGACAGGGTATAACTGGTGTGTTTGAGTGTGTGTTTGTGTTCACCAGTTAGGCTATGTCTAAAGAAGCAAAGGTCTTCGATTCAAGAAGTGTGATGCGTGCTGTCAGAAAATGTCTCTGACAGACGCTCACACTTCTTGTGTCTATTGTCTGGGGCCTTTGCACCTGCAGGACTCCTGTGCTGTTTGCCATGGCTTCAGCCCCAGGGTCCTGCAGGAAAGAAAACAAGCTTATTCTGAGAGGCTTGAGCCTGAGGATTCCCTGTCTGTCTCAACAGGGAAGCCCTCCAAGGCATCGAGGTCTTCGGCTCCGCTTCTGAGCCGAGACCTCAGGTTGTTCAACCTTTGCCTTTATCGGCTCGGCTGGAGCCGATAAGACTCAGTCCACAGTTTCTGTGGCTTCGGCTCCGGCCGAGGTTATCGAGTACCCGTGTCGGCTCCGACAAGATCTTCGAGCCGACAACCAGAAAGAGGTCTAGGTCACCTTCTCTTGGCTCCGTTCATTCGGCTCCAGGATCTCCCTGCTGTCTGAACGGGCCAAAGGTCTCATTCCTCTAGGTCATCGAGGCTGTCCGATCATGACCTTCAGAGGGTGGTGGGTCGGCTACTCATGTCCGTGGCACTAGCCCAGATGCTTCAGAGCCCGTCTCATCAGTCGGTGCCTGCCCCGTCCATCAACTCTTTCCTCCTTCGACTCTCTTGAGTTCGAGGGGTCGTCGGAACCGAGACTGTGGTCACCCGGAGCCGAGACAATTGTCTTCGCTCCGTCCGTTTTCTTCCATGGAGGAATCTCGGCGCCGGACTTCCCTCGTCGGCTCCGAGGGGTGAGTGGCATCGGACCCTTGTCCCACCCCCTCTCCTCTCGGTGCTTGGTGAGTTCGGCTCCGACATCGCCTCGGAGCCATCACTGTCGGTGCCGAGGGGTCCTTAGCTCCTCGGAGCGGGACCTCTGGCTCTGCCTGACAGGGGTGCTGGTCATGCGATGTCTGTTAGAGGCTGGCTCTACTCCACAGTCGGCTCCGTCAGCCTCCCTCTATGCTGCCTCAGGGTAAGTCGACTCACTCCCTCATCCCGGACCGCAGAGAGCCAACTCCTCAGGAGCTCCCTTTGGGGATTTCATCCTCTTCCGAGGCCTCTCCTGATTTGGCAGAAGAGCCCCCTCGGAAGAGGAAGTGCAAGAGGAAGCACATTGACTCACCTGAGTCTATCACGTCGGACACAGATCTGGATGATTCTGAGGGTTCCCCTTCTGAAGATGTCTCATTTGCAGACATTCTGGAGATCCTTAAACAGAGGGGAAATTGGCCAGCCCTCAACCCTTCGGAGGACGAATCTGTGTATCTTGAGGCGTTTGGCTCTCGTCCTTCCACCTCCTGGGTGTCCCCCCCCTCATGCAGGTGGTTGCTAAAAGGCATGGACGGCTCCTGATTCAGTGGACCCCACTCCCAGGAGACCCTCCAAATTCATCACAGCTCCATCAGACAAGGAATTTTTATCAAAAGGAGTCTCTGTGGATGCTGTGGTGGTAGCTGCCGCCACAAAGAAGGAACTGGCTGATCCTTCAGTGCCTGTCCATCCACCTAACAAGGAATCTAGGTCCATGGATAGGTACGGAAGCGGATGTTCTCCTCAGCGACATTTACTATGCTGAATTACCTATGCCATTTCACTCGTCTTCAAAGGGACTTGATCAAAGAAGCGAGTGAAATGCTGAAGGACCCTACAGCTGCGGGTTTCAAGAGAAAATGAACACGCAGCTGGCTATCCTTAATTCTATTTCCAACTCCTCCATGCCTCCTTTCTTATGCGGCCGATGGAGCGAGCAGAGCCGCAGGAACAGGGGCAGCCTTCGCCTGGATGCGGCTATGCAATTTTATGGAACCTTTCAAGACGTCTTTCACGAACTCCCCTTTGATGGATCATCTCTTTTGGTCCACAAGTGAAAGAAACCCTGACTAGGTGCGAGACTGATGGCAAGACCCTTTCTGCCGCCGGAGTCCGTTTTCTACTCCTTCTAGGCCTTACCCCAAAGGCCAGAAGGGGAAAGATGTGGTTCCGTAAACAATCTCAAGGGACTTCGCCTGATGCACAGAGTCGGTTCCCGCCAGAGGCAGAGGGGGAACAACAATGGTAGACGCCGCCCTAGAGGCAGAGGGGTCCGCAGAACCAGGGCAATCGAGAAATGTCCTCCGATAAGCCCTTTCAGCATCCCTGAGGTGTTGCCCGACTGCCCATCTTCCGAGGCAGTCGGGGAAGATTGTCACTGTACCCAGAAGCCTGGCTATCCTTGACACAAGACAAATGGGTACAGTCCATCATTTCCGAAGGTTGTTCTACTCCCTTTCTCCGCTTTCCAAATCAGTCAAAAATCCCTTCCAGATGTTCCACCGCTCAAAGGGATATAGCAGCTTTGGAAATTTCAAAACTGCTTGCAAAAGAGCTATTCAGCCAGTGCCAGCAGACCAACTAGGATCCGAATCTACTCAAGGTTCTTTTTGGTTCCAAAGAAAACAGGGGACTGGAGACCAATTTTGGATCTCAGTATCTTGAACAGATCGGTCAAGAAAACAAGATTTCGGATGGTCACGCTGCAATCCATTCTTCCCCTATTGGGAAAAGGAAACTGGATGTGCTCTATAGACCTTCAGGACGCGTACTATCACATAAAATGAACAGACGCTCCAGAAGATTCCTCCGCTTCAGGCTGGGAACCAGTCATTTTCAATTCAGGGCCCTGCCCTTTGGTCTCACCACTGCCCCCGGTGTTTACCAAATGCATGGCAGTGGTAGCTTCTCACCTGAGACGACAGGGATTCCAGGTGTTTCCATATTTGGACGACTGGCTCCTCACAGCTCCCACCAAGCATCTCCTTCTGATGGCCAGAGATTACACTTTTCGCCTCTGTCAAAATCTGGGTATCTCAATAAATTGCGAAAAGTCTGTTTTGTCGCCTTGTCGTACTATTACCTACATAGGCGCAAATTTAGATACTGTAAACATGTCTGCAACACTAACGAACCAAAGGATATCAGACATTCAAAAATTGGTATCACTACTTCTCAACTACAACAGAGCCAAAGCCAGGTTAGTTCTAAAGGTGTTGGGAATCATGGCAGCGCCATACCCTCCTTCCATTGGCCAGATACCACATGCGGATCCTTCAGTGGATGCTCTTTTCTCAATGGTCATACCAGGAACTTCCAATGTCTCACACCATTATGATCACGCAAGCGTGCAAAAGCATCTCATGTGGTGGATGTCTTCCCCAGCTCCTGTTGGGGAGACCATTTGTTCCACCTCCTCCGGTTGCTACTCTGACAACGGATGCCTCCCTGATCGGGTGGGGGCATTATCAGGGCAGGACAGTCCAGGGCACATGGCAACCAGGCGAATGCCACTTGCACATAAATGTTCTGGAGATGAGAGCAGTGCTTTTAGCGTTGCAAGCCCTTCAAGACTCTCTTCCCTTGGGAACGATTGCAATCCAGACAGACAATATGTCTGTAGTGTGTTACATCAACAAACAAGGCGGAACCAGGTCATACCCCTGTGTCGAGAAGCACTCAGACTGTGGCAATGGGCGATTTCTTCTCAGCGTTTTCTGATAGCAACGCACATCCCGGAAGTCCAATCACATGGACAAGTTGAGCAGAGCTATTCTCATGCCTCACGAGTGGTCTCTGAAAGACTCTGTTGTGAGAGAGATTTTTCTCAAGTGAGGTCAGCCTTGCTGCGATCTTTTTGCTACTCCCCAAAACAGCAAGTGCAGAGAATACTTCACTCTATTCCCTTTACCAGGCCAACCCAGCAGGGACGCGCTAGTCCAAGTTTGGCCCTGGGGACTTCTGTATGCATTTCCTCCTTTCCCACTGATCTCTCAAGTAATACAGAAAGCTATCGCTCAGAAGGCCTCATTGATCCTCATTGCTCCTTACTGGCCTCGACAAGTGTGGTTCCCCTTTCTGCATCGATTTCTTTTGAGGCGACCGTGGAATCTGGACCTAGTTCCAGATCTTTTGATCCATCAGTCGGGTCAGTTTCATCGCTCCCTTCCCTCTCTGAACCTCACTGCTTGGTTCCTCCACTTCCAACCGTAGCCAGGCTTCCTCAATTATCTCACTCTGTTAGAGATATTTTGATAGCTTCCCATAAATCTTCCACTCGAAAGATTTATTTGAGTAAGTGGAAACGCTTTCATATTGGGCACAAGGAAAGGACATAGATCCTTTCACCGCTTCCATCCAACTAGTCCTTGATTTTCTTGCTGAACTCTTCCATGCAGGTTCATCTCCATCTACTCTTAAGGTTCAATTGGCAGCTATTTCTAATTTCCATGTGGGTATTTCTGAATCCGCCCTAATGTCCCACAAACTCTGCAAAGCCTTTTTGAAAGGAGTTTTTCTTCTCAGACCTCCTGTAAGAAATCCTCCTTCTCCTTGGGACCTAAATTTAGTTCTTGCTTCTTTGATTCTTTCCCCTTTCGAACCTGCAGCTTCATGTTCCTTAAAGTTATTATCATGGAAAACTCTCTTTCTGGTGGCTATCACATCAGCTAGAAGAATTTCAGAACTTCAAGCACTCAGTTGTCGTTCTCCTTACCTTGTGTTCCATAAGGACAGAGTTTCCTTACGAACTAACCCGTCCTTTTGCCTAAGGTGGTTTCAACATCAAATCTAAACCAATGCATTGACCTCCTGTCTTTTTCCGGAGTATTCAAATAGGTCTGAACAAAAATTACACTGTCTGGATGTTCATCGTCAATTAAGGTACTACTTGGACAGGACAAACAATTCAGAAAATCTGATCAGCTCTTTGTCTCCTATGGCCAATCCAGAAAACGACTTCCAGTTTCACAGGTATCTTTATCCAGATGGCTTTCGTCTCTGATTTCCCTTGTTTATGAGATTAGACACCAAAACTGCCTAATAAGCCTAAAGCCCATTCCACCAGAGCTTTGGCTACTTCTCTAGCCTTCCAAGACAGACTGCCTATTGACACCATTTGTGCAGCTGCTACTTGGGCTACTCCTCACACTTTTATTTCCCATTATAAGTTGGATTTAGCTTCTAGGCATAGAGCTAATTTTGGTTCCACTGTTCTCAGGAGTCTGTTCCGTTAGGCCACCCGGGACAAGGTGCTAGGGACGGTCCCATCCAGCAAGAATGAAGGCGAGATAGACAACAACATATAGAAGTTATGTTCTTACCATAACGTTCCATGTTAGTTGTCTTCTTCTCGCCTTCTTCCCCACCCTCCTTCCCCTGGCCTGGACAGACCTAGAGGAGTTGTGATCGTGACCTCTCTTTCTACCACCTCTTTCTTAGCTATATGCTATTATGCATATTTCTTGTTTCAGGATGTAGGTCACCCTTCTTCTTCCTGTTGTTAGAGGTGGATTCTGTTTTTTACAGTTATACTGTTTCTGTTATAAGCTGGGGTTAGCTTACAAACGAGATCTGAGGTAACTCGCCTAGCATTGTGGGATATAGGGGAGCCTCGAGCCGGTGGAACCAACTCTCGAGCTTTAGAGTGAGTCGGAGCCGAGGTCGGCTCGAACCCATCCAGCAAGAAGAAGGCGAGAAGAAGACAACTAACATGGAACGTTATGGTAAGAACATAACTTCTATTTTTTGCTCAGGCCACCTATCAAGGACACTACCCCTCCTTGAGACTTTAACAATTCTTCTCCAGGCCTTGACTCTGTTTCCCTTTGAACTCACAGCAAAGGCTGATTTAAAGTTTTTGTCATGGAAAACCATTTATCTGATGTTGTCAGTCTTCATTTATCCTGATGTATAGGTTCGGTTCCGATTATCGGAACCAACTTGGCTGTCACTACAGCCCGCGAGAACCAAAAAGCTCTCTAGCTGAAGTCCTACCCAGAACATTCCTCTCATGTTTACCTCAGATCTCATTTGCCACTTTCCTGTGACAGACATGTAGCCAGCTGGCTCTTGAGCCAAGTGTTATAGTTTCTTATTTCTCTAGTCCTTTGTATCGTTGTAGTTTTCTTCTTCCTTTTTATTGTTGTTGTGATATATTTTTTTCTGTAGCCTACCCCTTTTCAATCACTTTTTGCTCCCTTTTTTTGGTGTACTCTGTGCTGCCATTGTTGGTAGTCTTTAATTTCTCATTTTTTTCTCCTTACAAAAAAAAATTTAGTGGTAGTGTACGCTTTTTTTTTTTTACGCTTCGATGTAGTCTTTCCTACCATTTCTAGTAGCTTTCTGTACCTTTGGGTATTCCTTTCTACCATTGTTGTTAGCATCCTTTCCTCCCTGTCTATCTATTGATATTGTTTTGAAGTGTGTTAGTGTGAGTGATTGCATGTTTATCATTGTAAAATCATGGCTGACAAAAGGAAAGGTACCTCCGTTTTTTAAAAAAATGCATGTAGTGTAACCATAAATTGCCCAGTTCTGATGGGTACTCTCTCTGCGCTTTCTGCCTGGGCCTGGTGTAGTTACAAGAAGACTGTTCCATTTGCCATGGTTTCAGTCACTGGGCCATGGTGGAAAGGAAAAATAAGCTGATTTTGAAGAGGATGATTAAGTCTGCCTTTGAGGAGGCCATCTCTGGTCATAGTAGCAAAAGTAAAACAGATATTTCTTCCACTTTCTCATCTTCTTCATCATCTAAAATTGATAAACTAAAAAAGAGGAGTCGATCAGTGCCAGCTTTTTCCTTGGCACCAGCGATAAAAAGACTTAAAGCTTTGGTTCCCTTTACCAGTGCGGAACCAACATTGACTTTAAAGGATACCTCGGTGCCGACCTCGATACCGAAACTGACTCCTTCATCGGTGTAGAAGTTGGCACAGATACAGTATCAGACCATTGAACCAATAGTCTCGGTGCTGTCTCCTATTTCGACAACGATATCTTTGGTAGCAGTGGAAAATACTGAATTCTCCCTTCTTGACCAACCTAGGACCAGGTACTCCCTATCCATAGATTCTTTCACAGGTCAGTTACTGAACCTCTTTTTGGAATGCCCAAAATCCCCCTCTACCCAGTCAATTTGTTCCACCAAGAGTCTGACAGAAATGGATGTGTCGAGGTTGGTGGATCAGCTCCTTGCAACAAGGGGACTCTTAGGCACATCCTTGGTTCTAGCTCCTCCCAGTGCTGGAACCATATCTTCTTTGACCCCAACTACTCTTCTTCCTCTGACCTCCTCTGAGGCCTTGGAGATCCAGATTTCAAGTTTCCCAGTCCTGACTGTTTCTATTCCAATGAGATCTTCATCTCCGGTTCTGATTTCTACCCTGAGTTCTTCTTCTCTTTTGGATCTGGAGAACTCTCGGGGTTGTGGCTATACTGTTGGTTCCGGGAGGCAGAGCTCGACTCTGGTGTTTTTGGCATCATCTCTGCACCTCAGGGCTTTGGCACGCGTTAGCTCTACCCCAGCTTCAGCTTCAGGGTTTTTTTTATTTTTTTGGAGTGGGGAGTGACCATGGTTCCAAGGCAGACTTTCTCGGTTCTGGGCTCCCTACCTCTTCGGGGGACCAGATTTTCAGGCCATGGAGAGGGCCCTGTCCACTGTGTGCATACAGTCAGCTCTTCCCCTGTTGGAGCTGTTCCCTGATTCTTCCCTTTGTCCAGAGCTTCAACCAATCCCAACACCTGGAAAGCAAGTGCTGAAAATGCAGGAGTCATCTATTCAGGGTTTGTCCTCTTCTGATACCTCCCCAGGTCATCACAATGAGGAGGCTCCTCAGAAGAGGAAGTGTAAGAGGAAACACCTGGATTCTCCATAGGAATCCATCACAGAGGACACTGATTTTGATAAAGGGGAGGGCTCCCCATGGTCACCCCAGAAGACTTCTCCTTTGGAGACATCCATGGGATCCCTAAACAGAGGGATGGCTGGATGCCCCAAAAGCCCTCTTTGGAGGAGTCAGTGTACCTGCAGGCTTTCGGTGCTCGACCATCTACCTCTTGGGTAACTCTGCCTACTGATGAGCTCATTAAGATGATCCTGCAGCGGGTGTGGAAGCCTTTGACACCATAGAATCCATCCCCAAGAGGCCAGACAAGATTCTAACAGCACCCAAGGACCATCAGTTTTGGGCAAATGGATTGCCGGTAGATGTCGTGATGGTGGTGGCGACCACAGAAAAGGAAGTGACAGAGGAAAGTTCCACTATCCATCCTCGCAACAGAGAATCTGAGGTGATGGATAGGTTTGGAAAGTGGGTTTATGCTTCATCAACCTTTGCATTATGGTCTTTGAACTTTATGGCACACTTTACCAGACGCCAAAGGCATCTGATTAAGGAGTTATCAGATACCCTGGCAGGAGCCATTGCTGACTAAGTCCAAGATAATGTTGTTTCTCAGTTGGCCACCCTAGCGTCAATTTCATATTTGTCCATGAGGCTCAAAGCTCATGTAGCCGAAGGGACAATTAGAGCAGCGGGATTGGGCATAACCATAAGGAGACATCACTGGATATGCTTGTGGGAATTTGCAGAGCCATTCAAGTCTTCATTCATCAGCGCCTCCTTTGACAGATTGTCCCTTTTTGGCCCTATAGTTTGAGAAAAATTGTCCAGGTGTGAAAAGGATGGAAAGACCCTTTGTGCACTGGGTGTACATTTTTCCTACTCCTCAAGGGTCCTTTTCTAGGAACCAGAGGAGTGGGAAAATGTGGTTCAAAAAGTTCCAAGGGCATTTCCAGGACACACGTGGCAGTGGCTCTCCCAGGGGCAGAAGGGGGAGCTTTAATGGAAGACACCATCCACGGGGTAGATGTGCAAAATCTGGGTTCCAGAGAGACGTTTTCTGGAAAACCCAACCAGCACTCCTAAAAGGAGGCCCGATTGCCTTCTTCTGATGGCAGTCAGGTGGAGCTTATCCTCGCACCAGCAAGCATGGCTTCAGATAACTTCAGATGTTTTGGTGCAGATGATTATAACCAGAGGATACACCATATCCCCCCCCCAACTCAAACAAAGTCCCGACATTCCACCCAGTCAGAGGAGAGGGAACCAGCAGTATTAGAAATCCAAAAACTGCTTGAAAAAAGAATCATCCAAGAGGTTCCACCAGACCAGATAGAATCCGGAGTTTACTCAAGGTTCTTTTTAGTGCCAAAGAAGAAAGGAGACTGGAGACCAGTTTTGGACCTAAGTATTTTGAATAAGTAAGTTTAAAAGACAAAATTCCGGATGGTCATGGTTCAATCTATTGTCCCATTTCTAAGGAAAGGCAATTAGATGTGCTCAGTAGAGCTACAGGATGCTTATTATCACATAAAAATAGACAAGCACTCCAGGAGATTTCTCCACTTCCGGCTGGGGGGGGGGGGGCAGTCATTATCAATTCAGAGCTCTGCTCTTTGGTCTTACCCCAGCCCCCAGGGTGTTTACCAAATGCATGACAGTAGTAGCAGCTCACTTGAGACTGCAAGGATTCCAGGTGTTTCCATACTTAGTCAACTGGCTCATAGAAGAAACAAGAGATTACATTCTCCAGACCTGTGCCAACCTGGGGATTTCCATAAATCATGAAAAATCACAACTGACTCTAACACAAACTATAGAGTTCATAGGAGTTGTACTAAACACCAATTCGTGCATAGCCTTCCTACCTTATCTGAGACCACAAAAGATCAAAGCCCAAGTGGAAAAAATTATCAGAAACCAGAGAGAAGCTGCACGACTATTTCTACAAGCCCTAGGTCCAATGGTGGCGGCCATCGTGTTATTTTCCCTGGCGAGATTTCACATGACAATTCTGCCATGGCTTCTAGCATCCCAGTGGTCCATTCTGTATCAACCAATGTCAGACCAGATTTTGATTTCCAACCATTGCAAGAAAGGCCTAGCTTGATGGATTCAATTGGTGGACATCCTGTTAGGCCACCCCTTTGTTCCAGGTCAGCCCCAAGCCATAGTGACCACCGATGCCTGCTAGACGGGGGGGGGGGCATTATCTGAGCAAGGCTGTCAAAGGCACATGGTCCCCCATGTAGGCCAGCTTGGATGTCAGTGTCCTGGAGCTGAGGGCAGTGCTTTTAGCGTTGCAAGCCTTTCAACCTGCTCTTCCCCTGGGAACGATTGCTATTCAAACAGACAATATATTGGTAATTTAGTACATCAACAAGCAGGAAGGAACCAAATCATACCCACTTTGTTGAGAAGCTGTCAGAGTCTGGCAGTGGGCAATCTCTGCCAACCGTTTTCTGATAGGAATGCATATTCCAGGGAGTACCAGTGTGATAGCAGACAAACTGAGCAGATGCAGTCTTCTGCCTCGCGAGTGGTCTGTTAATCTCAGAGTGGCGGAAAAGATCTTTATTTGCTGGGGCCAGCCTTGCTGCACTTTTTGCATCACCCCTGAACAACAAGTGCAGCAGCTACTTTGCCCTGGTCTCCCCTCTAGGGGAGTCACATGATTGGCCCTCTGGACTCCTGTATGCTTTTCCCACATTTCAATTAGTTTCTCAGTTTCTAAAGAAAGCTATTAGGTTGAAGAACAGGGTAATCCTCATTGCTCCTTCCTAGCTTCGAATGATTTGGTTCCCCTTTCTTTGGCCTTATCTGATTCAATGACCATGGACTCTGGTCCCAGATCTGAATCTCCTATCCCATCCAGAGAAATTAGTCGACCCAGACTTTCAAAACCTCAAGTTTATGGTTTAGCTTCTCCATTTCCTTTGATTGCCAGGCAAAATAAACTTTCTTCACTCGTTCGTAGAATTCTTTTGGCCTCTCATAAGCCTTCCACCAGAAAGCTGTACAATAGTAAATGGAAGAGATTTTCCTTCCGGGTTCGTGATAATAATATTGTTACCTTCTCCACTCCTGTTGATAAAGTCTTAGAGTTTTTAGCGTTACTGATTGAAGCAGGGGCCTGTTCTTCTATGATCAGGGTTCAACTAGCGGCTATCTCAAATTTTCATAACGGTTTTAAAAAATGTTCGTTAATTTCTCATAGAATTTGCAAAGTATTCTTAAAAGGCACCTTAATGTTAAAGCCTCCATGTAAGTTTCCATATACACCTTGGGATTTCAATTTGTTATTGCAGACAATAGTACTTTCCCTTTCTTTTTCTTTTTTAGTTCATGCAAAATTCTTTTTACCGAATATTAATACGAGGCATGAAATTGCTAGGGTAGGTACCTGGGCATGTGGAAACTGTTCAGTTTGTCCATATGTAATTAATTATTTTGATAAAATTAATGGTGTGAAGTACAGACCAGTAACAGACTATGCATGTAATACAGTGGGCATTATTTATGCTCTCAAATGTCCATGCAATCTGTTTTATATAGGTGAGAGCAAGAGGACTTTTAAGGTCAGATTGCAGGAACACATTCGAGATATCAGGAATAACAAATTAGAAAGCCCTATTCCTTCCCATTTTAATGATATGCATGGGGGGGCTTATTCAGATTTAAGAGGCTGTATTCTTGAACAAGTTACAGCAACAAATACAACTTGTTTAAAAAACAAGTTATTGTCTAAAGAAGCATTTTTCATTTTAAAGTATGATAATCTGACTCCTGGTTGATTAAACCAGGAATGTAATTGGACATTTTTATTGTAAAGTGCTAATAGAATTAGCTAATTGTTTTATTGATTAATTATAATTGATGTATCTTTACGAGATGTTTTCTCTCAGTTTGTATTATCTCCTGGAAGGCTTTCATGCCGAGGCGCTAGAGAGGTTTTTGTGCTTTTATTAAAGGATATATTACTGGCTTTGTCGTCTGGATAAACTTTGTTCTACATTTGTGGTTTTGGAATAGCACTTTCCCCCTTTGAGCTTGCTGTTGACTGCGACTTGAAATTCTTGTCTTGGAAAAGTATATTTCTGGTAGTGATAACTTCTGCAAGACGGATTTCAGAAATTCAGAATTTATCTTGCAAACAACTTTATTTGAGATTTCAAAGACAGGGTTTCACTGAGAATGAACCCTTCCTTTTTAGTGAAGGTGGTGGCAAAAAAGAATATCAATCAGGCAATCAATTTCCCAGTATTTTTTCTCAGTTTCTCAAACAAAGGCAAATACTGTTTGCATTTACTAGACATTCATAGATAATTACATTTCTAGCTTCGTAGAACAAAAGACATAAGGAAATCTGACTAGCTATTTGTTTCTTTTTCATGTACTAAAATGGGTAAACCAGTTATCAAAGTCACCATCTGATGTTGTTAATCTTCGTTTATTCCCTACTCTTGGGATTCGGTTCCAACCTCGGAAACAAGCCGGACTTTTTTCAAGCTCGTGTCAGCCACAAACCTCTTGAGCTAAGATTTTACCCATCATGCCGTTCTCCCTGTTACCTCAGATCTTGTTTGCCGTGTTGCTCTTCAGCTATGTCGAGCTGTTCCTCTCCATCTAAGTGTATATTTTTGATAATTTTTGAGTTTTTTTCTCACAGAATTCTTAGTTTTTCGACTTTAAGTCGTATCTTCTTATTCTTTATTACTTGTACCTTTTTGGTATCTTCTACTACCTTTGTTGGTATTCTTTCCTTGCCCTCCCTTGGGCCTTACTACAGTGTGTGTGTGTGTGTGTGTGTGTCTCTAGTTGTTTGAATATTTTGTGGATATAATGTCTGAGAAGAAAGGGAGTCCAGGCTTTAAGAGGTGTTCGGAGTGCGGACACAAACTGCCTCGCTCTGACATGCATGAATTGTGTGTTTACTGTTTGGGCGTGCCTCATCTCACAGTGAAGCCACCCTGTCAGATTTGTAAAGGTATTTCTGCCAGGACTTTGAACGAATTTAAAAATAAACTAATACTAAAGGGTCTCCTTAAGACCCCTTTTTGTGAGGCTATTTCTGGGTCACAGGAATCTTCTCCTCCTTTCAAACAATATAAAAGATCTAAGTCTCTTCCATCGTCTCCCTCTGGAGACCCTAAGGAATTGAAACATAAAAAGGCTAAATTGTCAAAGTTGTCGGTGCCAGCGTCTGCTTTGGCACCGACTCACTTGA
The DNA here is from genome assembly GCF_019279795.1 of Protopterus annectens. Classification (NCBI taxonomy): domain Eukaryota; kingdom Metazoa; phylum Chordata; order Ceratodontiformes; family Protopteridae; genus Protopterus; species Protopterus annectens. The sequence goes on along the minus strand of NC_056733.1, from coordinate 418,770,283 downwards.
CTCTGTCTCCGATTATGTCTGCTGGTCCCTCTACACCATTGCTTTCGATGCAGACATCAGCCTTCATGGTGCAGACTACTATGGCACCGATTGGTATATTGACGCAGTCATCTTTAGCACCGAGCCAGTTTCTCGGTACAGACATCTTCGGCGCCAATAGTTTTCTCTGCGCAGACGCCTTTGGCGCTGACAGTTTTCTCACCATAGACCCCCTCGGCACTGACAATTTCTTCAGTGCAGGCCTTTTCAGCACCGATAGTTTCGGTGCAGACAACTCCAATTTTGACGACAACGTTCTTGGTGCAGGAATCTTCTGCACCGTTGATTTCGGTGCATACCGCTTCTGCGCCGGCTTTAGTGGCACAGACTATACAAACACTGCCATTTTCGGTGTAGACATTACCTATGCAAACACCTTTTTTCAGTGGTCATGCCAGCCCTTTTTTGGTCAGGCCCGAATCGCCTTCAGGGCTTTCAGTGAGGTCTACCTGAAGCCTTTCTGAACATGATGTGGTGCGTCTTGTAGACCAGCTGCTTTTGGCCAGAGGAATTCCTGCCCCTTCAAAAGTGTCTCTCCCCTCTGGAGTTGATCACCCTTCTCCACAGACTCCTACCTATACTTCTTCAACCTCTGTGGAGGTTTTGAGGCATCCCTTCTCGGGTGTGCCAGCCTTCCAGGCCTTGGAGTGGACACTGGCCGCTGCTTCTCAGCCGCCTCTGTCAGAGACCACTACTTCCTCTGAGCCTCAGCTGTCTCAAGTCGCAACTCCCAGACTCCGGGCACAAGAGTCTTGAGCCATTCTCTCCCTGGAGATCCTGTCCTTGCAGCCTTCCCCAGCGTCTCCCACTGAGGAAGTCCACTGCAAGACTATGTGTAAGAGGAAGCACATGGACTCCACAGAAGAGTCATTGACCGAAGACACAGATTACGATGACGAGGAGGGGTCCTCATGTTCACCTTCTGATGAGGTTTCCTTTGGTGACATCCTCGAAATTTTAAAGCAGAGAGGTGAATGTAAGTCCTCTAACCCTTCCTCAGAGGAGTCTGTGTTCCTGCAGGCTTTTCGTGCCCGGCTCCCTACCTACTGGGTTACCCCACCTGCCGATGAGCTCGTCAAGCTCATCGTGTAGTGTGCGTGAAAGGCACCAGACTCTGTGGAGGCCATACCTCGTAGACTGGACAAAATCCTTTCTCCCCCAGAAGAGTGCCCCCATTGGAAAAAAGGTCTCCCAGTAGCCGCCATGGTTGTGGCTGCCGCTACAAAGAAGGAACTGGCAGAGGAGAGCCAGACTATTCACCCACCCAATAAGGAATCCTGGGCGGTGGACAGATTAGGGAAGCAAGTCTTTGCGTCATCGACCTTTGCTGTTTGGTCCTTGAACTATCTGGCACATTTCACAAGGTTGCAGAGAGACTTGGTGTCCAAACTTTCCGAGACCTTGGCAGGAGCAGTTTCTAATGAGGTCCAAGAAAAGGTGGCCTCTCATTTAGCAACTCTAGAATTGGTTTCCAATTCCTCAATGCGTTTGATATCACACGCTATTGAGGGAGCGGCGAGAGCTGCGGGTGCAGGCATAGTCATGAGACGCCATGCCTGGATGCACTTTGTGACTTTGCGGATCCCTTCAAGGCTTCCTTCCTTAATGCCCCTATTGAGGCCACTACTTTGTTTGGGTCCAAGATAAAAGATACATTGGCCAGATGTGAACAAGATGGTAAGACTCTATCTGCTATGGGTGTCTGTTTCCCCTAGAGGCAGGGGGGGATTCTAATGCCTCTTTCGGGGCAGGGGAGGTCTGCAAAACCGGGGTTTCAGGGAATTTTTCTCTGGACAGCCCTATCAGCGCTCCTGAGGAGCAGCCCGATTGCCTTCCTCTGGAAGCAGTTGGGGGTCTGTTTTCCTTGTACCTTTCTGCCTGGTAAACCATAACCACAGATGCTTGGCTACAAAGGCTCATCACCAGAGGATACCATATTCCTTTCTTATTCACTCCCTCCTTACCCAGAAGCTTACCCGACGTGCCACCCAGTCAAAGGAAATCCGCAGCTATAGAGATATCAGAGCTACTTCAAAAAAGAGTCATCCAAACAGTCTCCCCAGACCAGACAGGATCCGGCTTCTATTCAAGATTCTTTTTGGTGCCAAAAAAGACAGGGGACTGGAGACCAATTCTGGATCTCAGCGCCCTAAACAAATTCGTAAAGACAGAAAATGTCCGGATGGTCACAGTTCAATTTATACTTCCACTTTTGTAAAAAGATGATTGGATGTGCTTCATAGATCTTCAAGACGCGTACTACCACATAAAGGTGGAAAGGTGCTCAAGAAGATATCTTCGCTTCTGGGCGGGAGCCAGTCATTACCAGTTTCACGTACTGCCCTTTGGACTCTCTATAGCCCCCAGAGTGTTCACAAAGTGCATGGCAGTAGTCACAGCTCACCTGTGGCTTCAAGGATTCCAGGTGTTTCCCTACTTATATGACTGGCTCATTATTGCCCCAACAAGACGTCTACTGGATCAGGCCTTGACTTACACCCTAAATACTCTACAGCAGCTCAGAATATCGATAAACTGAAAGAAGTCAAACCTTACTTCAAGTCACTCATTAGAGTACATTGGAGTGATTCTGGACATAATGACTTGTACAGCCTCTACCAGATCACAGAATTCAGAGGATCAAAGAACAGGTTCAGGCAATACTTTCACAAAATCTAGCCTTAGTTCAATCCGTTCTTCAATTGCTGGGATCGATGGCAGCCCCCATCACCATAGTCCCTCTATCAAGGCTACACATGAGGCTTCTTCAATGGCTGCTTCTTACTCAGTGGTACCCATCCCAGCACCCCTTATCTTTTCCAATTTGAATAACCAAGATTTGCAAACAGGACTTGCTGTGGTGGATGTCAAACAACCCTCACCAGTGGTCTCGTCCTTTCAACCCTCATCAGCCCAACACCACAGTGATCATGGACGCCTCCTTGATGGGGTGGGGAGCTGTTTCAGGGAAATACAGTCCAAGGCTGTTGGTCACAGACAGAGGTCCATCTGCATATCAATGTCCTAGAACTGAGTGCGGTGCTACTAGCGTTGCAAGCATTCCAATCGATCCTTCCATCAAGGACTATTGCAATTCAGTCAGACAACATGGCAGTAGTCTGGTACATCAACAAACAAGGGGGGAGCCAGATCATACCCACTCTGTCGAGGGGCCATGAGAATATGGCAATGGGCGATAGCCTCCAACTGTTTTCTGATAGCGAGGCACATTCCCGGGAGCTCCAACGTGATAGTGGACAAGTTGAGCAGATGCATTTTACAGCATCACGAGTGGGCTCTCAATCCTCTAGTGGTGACAAAGATTTTTGACCGCTGGGGCCAGCCTTGCTGCGACATATTTGCATCCCCATCCAATCACAAGTGCAGCAACTACTTTGCCCTGATCCCCCCTTGGGGACAGTCACCGAGAGATGCTCTTGTCCACGATTGGCCCTCGGGTCTGTTATATGCCTGTCGTCTGATACCTCTCATTCCCCTGTTCCTCAAGAAAGCACGTCAGTTGAAGAGCAAAGTGATCCTCATTGCACCATATTGGCCTTGACAAGTGTGGTTTCCTTTCCTGTGGCCTCATCTACTGGATCAACCATGGATTCTCAATCCAACTCCAGAGTTGATCTCTCACCCACAGAATCTGGTTCATCCAAACCTATCCAGCCTGAAACTGACAGCTTGGTTTATCCACTTCCAATGATTGCCAGGCAGCATGACGTATCTTTCCCTGTGCGTGACATTCTGACTGCCTCCCATAGATCATCCACCAGACTACTCTACCGCAGCAAATGGAAGAGGTTTTCTCTCTGGCTACAAGATAAACAAATGGACCCTTTTACAGCCCCTGTTTCTATTGTGCTAGAATATCTTTCAGACCTTTTTAAATCGGGGGTAGCAGCCTCCACAGTTCGTGTTCATTTGGCTGCAATTTCTAATTTACATAATGGCTTTCAGGGCACTTCCTTAATGTCACACAGACTTTGTAAGATCTTTCTGAAGGGCGTAATCCAACTAAATCCTCCATTCAGAGAACCTGTTCAACCATGGGACCTGGCCTTAGTCCTTCAAGGTTTGACAACTTCTCCTTTTGAGCCTGCATCTACCTGTGATCTAAAGTACCTGTCATGAAAAACGTTCTTAGTTGCTATTACTTCTGCCAGACGTATTTCTGAATTACAGGCCTTATCTATCAAACCCCCCTACCTCATCTTTCACAAGGACAGAGTTTCATTAAGGACCAGTCCGACCTTCTTGCCCAAGGTAATTTCTGAATTATCTATCAGTCAGACTATTGATTTGCCAGTGTTCGTCCCTAATCATTCTAACAGAGGGGAATATTGCCTGCAAACCTTGGATGTACATAAACAAATTTGTTTTTACCTAGACAAGACTAAATTTAATAGAAAATCTGACCAGCTGTTTTTGTCGTTTTCTGAATCCAGATTAGGTTGTCCAGTTTCTAAAGTTACTTTAGCCACTTGGTTGAGAAATTGTATTACTTTAATTTATGGCAAGAATGGTATCCCTTTACCTGGCAGAGTAAAGGGCCAATCTACAAGATCAGTGTCAACTTCTGCAGCCTTCCATGCTAGAACATCTTTGAATGACATTTGTGCAGGCGCAACCTGGGATAGGCCTCATAACTTCATTGCTCATTACAAATTGGACTTGGCCTCCAGAGGCAGAACTTCCTTTCGTTCTATGGTGCTCCGGAATGTCCTTCCATAGGGCCAGCCAGGGAACAAGATGGCTGGGGACTCTGTCTCAAGAGTAAGGAATAAACAAAGATTAACAACATCATATAAAGAAGTTATGTCTTACCATAACATTCCATCTGAGTTGTTTCATCTTCGTTTATTCATTACGGCCCATCAGCCTTCCCCCTCCAAAGTTTTCTGGTGGATCTCATTTGTCCTTCTTTCCAGTTGTTAGGTCATGTCTGACCAGAGGTAGCCTTGGCTTCATTTTTCCAACTTGCAAACTAGATCTGAGGTAACAGGGAGAAGGGCATGATGGGTAAAATCTTAGCTCGAGAGGTTTGTGGCTGACGCGAGCTTGAAAAAAGGCTGGCTCAGTTCCGAGGTTGGAACCAAATTCCAAGAGTAATGAATAAACGAAGATGAAACAACTCAGATGGAACGTTATGATAAGACATAACTTCTTTTTATCTAGATAGCTGAAAGTTGTATTTCCTTTTATATACAACAAGAGGAAACTTGAATTACATGAGCCTGTTAAGGCACACACTACCAGAACCATTGCTACTTCAGCAGTGTTCCAGTCTAAGGCTTCCATGGACGAGATCAACGTAGGCTACCCCATATACCTTCATTACGCATTACAAATTGGATTTTCTCGCTAGGGGAAGAGCATCATTTGGTTCTGTGGTGCTCAAGAATATCCTTCTATGAGTATTCCTAAGGTCTAAGGTAGCTGGAGACTCTGTCCCATATGTCAAGGATAAATGAAGATGGACAACACAGACTGAACGTTATAGTAAGTACATAACTTCTTTTTCTAGTTGACATTACATCTAATAGAAGAGTTTTGGAGCTTTAGGCTTTATCTTGTCAGCCACATTATATCATTTTTCATAAAGAAAGGGATTATCTTCATACTAATCCATCTTTTCTTCTGAAAGTAGCTTCCAAATTCACCCTTAACCAATCCATTAACTTACCAGTGTTTTTCCCCAAATTTTCCAGTAGGGGGAATATATGCTTCATTTCTGGATGTATACAGACAGCTGAGATTTTCTCTCCACACAACAAAAGCTTTCAGGACGTCAGACTCATTGTATTTATTTTTGAAAAGCTTAGTCAGGACAATATGTATCTAAAGTTACATTAGCATGATGGCTCACGAAATGTATTTCTTATGTTTATAAACACAAGGGTTTGTCTTTACCAAGACCACCATGATATTACATGAGGTCAGTCTCCACTTTTTATTTCTTCTTATCCAGAACTTCTGTAATTGACATTTGTACTGCTGCTACTTGGTCCAGTGCTCATACCTTCATTGTTCATTACAAGTTAAACATACTTTCCAGGAATAGGGCAGTGTTTGTTTCTCCCATACTCTGGAATATCCTTCCATGAAACCACCCTGGGTTGATACTAGCTGAGGACATTTTTCCAAAGGTCGAGGAATGGATGAAAAAGACAACATCAGATAAAAAAGTCATGTACTCACCATAACAATAGAGCTGTGTTGTCTGTTTTCATCCTTTCTCAACCTGTCTTCCCTCCTTCACCCTTCCTTTGGAAGAAGATATCTGTATAGTCTCCTGGAATGGCCTAGAGGTATTCCCATTTGATCTTTCCCTCTCTTTAGCTCCAGTTACCTTTCCTGTCATGTTTCTAGACATTTCTAGAATTGTTTTGTTTCTGTATGTTGATATCATCTGAGTAAACTCGATCTGAGGTAATTTGGGGCTTGAGAGAGCATTATGGGTAAGGGGATGCGCTTGAGCTATTGATCCAAAGTCTGAGAAGTGGCTGAAGTCAGGTCTGAAACCAAAAAGCTGAGGAAGGATGAAAACAGACAACAGAGATGCATTGTTATGGTGAGTACATAACTTTTGTATCTGATGTTTTCTTTTTCATCCATTCCTCAACTGATGGGTTTCTGATCCGACCTCTGATTCATCTTCAAAAAAAAAACAGAAACTTCGGTGAACCACCACGGCAGCAAAAACTATTAAAACAATTTTTTGCCAAAATAAAATAAAACTTGTAAATCAGTTCGATAAGCGCTTTCGGCTTTGTAGCCTTCCTCAGACCGTGTATTTCGAACTGAATCATTAGAATTTTTAAAAATGTGAATCTCCAATCATTTTTTTGCTTCCTAAAAACACCCACATTCTATGGCCAATCATTTGGCATTAAACTTCTTCTTCAAGAGTCCAATAGAGTCACAATACAGTTCTGTCCAACCCAATCAAAGGACATAATATATTTCCTGCCTCTTGTCTTGGTAGTCAAGAGACTTTCAAAAATGTAATGCTTTCATGTACAAAAAATTCCCATTGAGGACGTATATTTATATCAAGAAAGATGTTTCGCTAGTTTATACTCTTTAAAGACTTTGAATAAATCAGCCCGTATATTATAAAAGCATTCATTGTTATTTCAATCTTTTTGTGCCAATTGGTTCAATTCTATACATATTTACATATATGTCCAGTCCTGCCATGAGAAGGATGTCATAAGCCAATGATCGTAATCATCCTTTTTGTCCATTGAAAGGGAATTCAGAAAGTAAGTATTTTGAAGGATAAAAAGTTTCATCGAAGGACAATAAACAGTAATTCTCCTAATATTCACTTTCAAAGATGACCAATACAGGCTATTTCTTCTTACAACTAGTTGTAAAAATTATTGATTGACTATTCAGTCTTTAATCCAAACCCATAACTAATATGCCTCTATGCGGTTCACTGAGTTTGCTTCTGTATATAATCTGTTCTTTATCTTAACCAATCAGGCACATATCAAGAGCCAAACCTCCTGTTAAAACCTAGTAGTATTTCGCTATTCCATATTCTGCGATTTAACATAGCCGCATTGTATCGGCCTATAGAGTAACAGATGTCTTTTTGTTTGCCTAATCAAAGAAACCATGAGGGCAGAACTCTTTAACCAATAGCGTTTCGCTGTTTCATGTTACAAGATTAAATGAGAATGCATTATATCAGCCTATGAGGTAACAAATGTCCTCATCTTGACCAATCATCATTATTTGCTTTCCTGACAAATCACCCGCACATCAAAGGTCGAGCCTCCCACCAGCTACCAACAATGTTTTGCCATTTCACGTTCGATGCTTAGGCAAACCACATCATATCGACTGATAGAGTAGCAGATGTCTTCTCTTTATCCAACCAAAGAATTCAGTTATCTTTAGGTACATGACAGGTTATTTTGTAACCTTAAAACATCAGCCTTTTGAAACACCAAAACTCTTACTGACTTTTAGTGAAATTCCTTCTGTTCTTTAGAACAGGTTTTAGCGGGGCCACATTATTTAACCCTGGAGGGCGATTCGCTCGCAAGTTGACAATCCAGTTAATTTCACGTAACTCAGTCCTATTATGGACATCCCCTTCTCTTGCTGTTTGGGCTACTACCTCAATGGCCTTAAATTTAAAACGATGGTTAGGATATTGAGATATGTGCACCACCAGTGCATTATTCATATCATTATTGCGTATGTCTCTGATATGTCTTAATACTCGATCTTTAAACCTCTGACCAGTTTTTCCAACGTAGAAAGCACTGCAATGTTGGCAAGATGCTAGGTATACAAAATATTGAGTGTTGCAATCCGCATACACATTGAAGGAATAAGTCATGTTGGTACATGAGTGGATAACTGTGTTAACACTGTCCATATAGTCACAGGCTTTACATTTTTGGCACCTAAACATGCCTTTCCTTTGGATTGTATCGGCTTAGTGAATCCATTCTTATTACACAGGAGCCTTTTGATGTTTTTCTTGTTCTTAAATATAAATTTAGGACTCTTTCCTATTATATTTATAATTTTCTCATCAGTAGTTAAAATAGGCCAAAATTGTTTTGCAATGTCACAGATTTGTCTATTATCCATGCAATAAGTCAATGCACATCTTAAAGGCGATTTCCTAGTTCTTGAGGAGGACTCATTTCTAGGGAGTGAATCACCCTGTTGAGAAAAATATGGACGCCCTTTGCCTTTACTTATATCTTTATATTCCGTTCTTATTATTAGGTTACAGTCTTTAAAACCCCTTTCTCTTAGATTTCCATACAGTTTCAACTGCTCATTTTTGAACTCCTTTATCCGTACATAATCTTGATACCCTTATAACCTGATTTTCAAAAATGTTGTTATATATAAATCCTGGATGCATACTTTGTCTATGTAAATAATGATTATTCCAGGTAGATTTCCTGTAGATACTGGTGTTTATATCCTCATTTTTATGTATCTGAATCTTAACATCTAGAAAATCAATCATTTCCTTCGAGTAATTGGCTTTAAACTCTAGGAATCAGTGCTCTGATTGATGTACTTTAGAAAGAGGTTTAGATGTTCATTGTTATCTTCCCATAGGATAAAAATGTCATCTACAAAACGACCATAGTACACTAGATGTTTTCTCCATGAGTTGGTATCACTTAGGACCTGAGTATTCTCCCATTAGCTAATACCAAGTTAGAATAACTATTAGCACATGGGGTGCCCATGGCAACTCCCCATGTTTGCAAGTAGACCGTGTCACCATATACAAAGACATTGTTCATAGGTAGATACTAGGCTATCGGCCCAAGGGCCTACGTAAGCCTAGCCAACAGGGTTCCCTGACTTACGCCACCCAAGAAAGTTATTTTGATCGAGCAGAGACACAGAAGTGATCCCCGGAGTGTATTTCCTATTTCCCATCCACTCATTAAGATTTTTCTTGAAGAGTGCTAATGAAAAACTTTGCTTGACATAGATGGGTAGCCTGTTCCAGAGTAAAGGAAGTCTCTGGAACAGGAATCTATCCCTCCAGCATGTCCTGCTTATTGTGGTGACAAGGTTTAGGTCCCTAGAGCGTGTAGCTCGGAGGGGATTGGGATTTCTTTAGGTGTATCATGTCCTACAGCTCTGGGTTTGACATAGCTTTATATGTTAGGCAGAGATCACTTCGGAGTAGGCAATATGCTACGGAGTAAAGCTGGAGTTTTTTGAGGCGGTCATTGTAGGGCATTTGTTTGAGGCCAGTAATCTTCTTTGTGAGTTACTTCTGTGGCCTTTCCAGCTGCTGCAGATGTCTTGTGAGGTACATTCCAAAAGGGGCATTGTACTCTATAATGGGTCTAATGAGTGTCGAGTAGAGGGGAACAATGTCCTCTTTTTTTCCTGGATGAGAACCCTTTTATGATGAGGTGTGCCATGTAGAAGGACTTCCTGACTACTGTGGTGATGTGACTATCAAAGGAGAGACTACTGTCCACCTGGGTCCCAAAGTCTCTTATCACGCTTTCTGTGTTAAGTAGCTTGCTGCCTATGTGGTAGTTCATGGGTACAAAGTTTTTACCAAAGGGGATGACACTGCACTTTTTGGCACTGAGCTTGAGGCCATGGCTCTGACACCAGGCATCTGTCTCAGCGAGGGCCTTCTGTAGGATGTCCACATCATTTGGGGACTTGACTATGGCTCCTAGTTTGCAGTCATCTGCGAACTTCGTTAGCCAGAGGCCTTCTGTGTTAGCCTGCACTTCAGAGAAGTAGATACCAAACAGGAGAGGTCCCAGGACAGAATCCTGTGGTACTCCACTTGTCACTGCTTTGAGGTCAGATTTGGAGTCTGCAAGTTTTACAGTGCGGGTTCTGTCAGTGATCCAGTTGGCAACCCATCTTGTGACGTAGGGATTTATACCAAGTTTAGTGAGTTTAGCTATAATTCTAGAATGGGAGATGGTGTCGAAAGCCTTGGCGAGGTCAAGATAGGCTGTGTGAACCACCTTACCCTCATCTACAGCTTTGGTGACTGCTTCAAAGAAGTCAGTCAGGTTCAGGAGGCATGATCTGCCTTTCACAAACCCTAACTGGGTGGGATCCAGAGTTTGGTGATTACCAATGTCTTTGTTTATGAGTTCCATGACGATATGTTCCATGGCATTGCAGACCAGGCTCGTCAGGCTAATAGGTCGATAGTTCCCAGGATCAGTGGTGGCTCCCCCTTTGTGGTGTGGGATAACTGTTGCTGTGCGCATTCAGTGGGCACAAAGCCTGATGCGAGGCTATTATTGAACATGGTGCTTAAGTGGGGAGACAGTTCGTTCTGAAGTTCGTGTAAAACGCAGCCTGGGATTTTGTCCGGTCCCATGGATTCTGCGTTTTTGGCTTTAGAGAGTGGAGCTTTTACCTGCATAGTTGTGATTACAGGGACTCTGCATTCTTCCTGTATAGATATGGGCCCTTTAGGGGGTGAGAGGGGGGTAAAGTTAGCACTGAACCTGTTTGCCAGGATGTTGGCAATATCAGTTGGTTCTGTAATTTTCTTGCCTTTGTGCTGTGACTCAGAGCAGATCTGGGTGTTGCCATCGAGATTCTTGACATAGCTATAGAATGCTTTATGGTTGTCCTTGGAATTAGTGGCAATTTTGTTTTCGTAGCTAGCTTTGGAGGATTTTATAAAGGATCTCAGCTTCTTACTGAGGCTGACCAGGGAGCTCCTCCACTCATGGGATTTTACTCTCTTTTGCAACCGTTTCTTCCTTCTGTTGTACAGTTTGTTTATGGCAGGGGACTACCAGATTGGCTTCCTTTTTTTGGAAGATAGCGTCTTGGTTCTGCTTGGGATAGCACGATCCATGCACTCGTGTAAGTGCTTATAGAGTGCATTTGTGTAGGATTCAGCAGTTGTAACTGTATTGTCCATCTGCATGGGTGTCATGAAGTTCACCACTTCTGTCTTAAGAAGCATGAAGTTGGCTTTGAAGACATTTTTTACTGTGGTTTCCTTAATGGGGGGTGGGGGTGGGATGTGGATATCAAGGGTGATTAGCTTATGGTCGGATCGGACCAACGAGGAGTTGACTTCAGGTGTGGAACACCGGTCACTCATGTTGGTAATGCCCAGGTCTAGGATATTGTTGCCTCTGGTGCGGGTGTGGATAAGAGCATCCAGGGCATTGGAGTTTATGAATTCCAGAAAGCGTTGAGCTAAGGAGTTGGTACACGAGTAGTTTTCCCAGTTAATGGTGGGGTAGTTGAAGTCACCCATTATTAGGGTGTTTGGTTGAACCCTAATATTTTCCAGTACATCAAGAAAAGAGGAGTGGGAATCCTGGGGCATGGTGGGGGGATCTGTAGCAAGCTACAATTTGGATTACAGTTTTGCCCAGAGTTAGTTGCACTTGGATAACCTCGGATGCATTATGCTGAGCAACTAGCCTGGTGGTGTGGATATCCTTTATGAATATGGACACACCTCCGCCTTTGGTGTTTCGGTGTAGGTTACATGAACAAAAAGTGTGGTATGATTTATAGCCTTGTAGTGCAGGGGTGCTCTCTGGAGCCTTGAACCAGGTCTCAGTCACTGCACAGATATCGATGTTCTCCATTTTAAGGAGTGCCATGAGTGAGTGCATTTAGAGATTTAGACGTTTAGCATTGAGTAGCATTACCCTCAATTTTTGCTTGCCTGTTCCTGTTATGGTGGTGAATTTGATGTTCTTCATCTCACATTGCTGCAGTCCTTACACTTGGGTAGTCCACTGTCCTCGGTCGGCCCGAATATCAAAGTATAAGGCTGACGTCGGTCAAGGCGCATTAGACTGACATCAGGACGTCAGGGTACAAATGCGCATGACCGACGTCATATCCTCAGTCTTTTTTGCCGCATGGTTAGATGCAGAAGCAGCGTTGCAAGTGCCGTTCGGCGTTCTGAAATTTTTCGAATTCGGAGTTTCAGACCGAGTCAAAGTTGGCTAAGTACCCCGTTGGGGAATATTTTAGTTTTTTCTTGCCTCAGTGGTTTACCGGATGTCAGAAAAAGTGAATAACTGTATTTCTTGTGGGAAACAGATACCGCATAGAGATTATCATACTTTGTGTATTCCTTGTTTAGGGCCTGAGCACGACGTTGTTGGGTGTCGCTTTTGTGCTAGATTCAATAAGCGCACTATTAAGAGAAGGTTAGATTGTGCCGGGTTAGTCTTCGGGAAGCGGTGCAATTATAATATGCCGTCGGATGCTCCGGTGTCCGCTTCTTCGAAGAAGCGCAAGGATAAGGCAGCTAAGCCCAGGTTAGATGAGTCGTCCGTACCAGACGCCGGTTCTTTAGAGGTGTCGGTGGAGCCGGTGGTTCCACCGGAGGTTTCTCTGGAGTCCCAGGGGGAGACCTTGTTATTGCAGGATGTGGCCTCTCAGGAGGCAGGTCAGGCTGAAGGGGCTTCTCAGGTTACTGTACTCCCCTCCCTTCCTAGGGTGGTTAGGCCTTCTCCTTCTGTTTCCAAGGCTTCTCCCAGAGGCAGGCCAGGTTTAGCTTCAGTTGGTGTCACTCCTAGTTCTTCAGGATCTGTGCCCAAGAAGCATATGCTTAAAATGGCAGAAGATTTGATTACCTTGATTAGAGGTTCTTTGCCCCCTCCTGATAAGAGGCCTAGGGTGGAACCTGAGTTGGGGAGTTTTGAGCAGGCTTCAGATGTTTCAGAGTCTTCGGCTGAAGACTTGCAGGAGTATTCTCCTTATTCTGATTCTGATGTTGATGATTCTACTCCTTCTGCTTTTCCTCCTGAGGATTTTTCTTTTTCAGAGACTCTTCATTCCATGAGAGAGCATTTTAAGTGGGAAGGTCAGGACTTCTCTGATTCCAGGAAAAGGCTTAGGGAATTTTTGTTTTTACCCCAGCATAGGCCTTTGGCTATACCTCCTGTTCTGGATGTTGTGGAGGATGTGTTTGCAGAGGCTTCTCTTAATCCTGATTCTTTGCCTCCTGCTCCTGTTAAGCCGGATAGGTATTATAGGGTGCCTGAAGCTCATAAGTATCTTTTTAAGAGTCCTAGGGCGGACCCAGAAACTGTTAGTCAGGGGCCTAAGGGTGTTAAGGCTTCTGTTGTTAAAATCCGGTTCCTCCAGATAAAGAGGCCAGGGCTTTGGATAGATGGGGAAAGAAAGTCTATACTTCTTCCACCCTAGCTATGAGGGCTCTGAATTGCCAGTTTCACATGTTAAAATACCAAAACTTTCTACTGTCTCAATTGAAGTCTAAGGTAGATGCTCTGGCGGAAGGTATTGAGTGTAAAGAGTTACAAGATTTGGTACATGTCTCTGAACAAGTGGGTAAGCATTCTTTGCAATGTGGTTTTGATGCTGTACAGGCCTCGTCTAGGGTGGCTGCCACTGGGTCAGTTCTTCGCAGGCACGCCTGGCTAAGGGATCAGAATTTATCTGACCATGTTAAGACAAGGATTTTAGATGCTCCTTTACAATCTGATGTGTTATTTGGTTCACCTGTTGAGGCAGTCTTAAAGAAAATGGAAGACAAGGCTAAGTCTATGCAGACTGTTAAAGATTTTTTGCAGGTTCAGCCTCCAAGTTTAGCAGAAATTGGCCTACCAAGGGGTGGACGTATCCTTCTTATGATTCCCAGTCTAGGGGTAGGTCTAGACGTGGTAGGGGCAGAGCTCAGGGCTCTTTCAGGCCTAGAACAGGAGTTCACCTGCACAGTCTTCGGTGAGGGCAGGGGTCAGTCCTTTCGTAAACAGACCCAATGACCTACCTTTTCAGCTGCCAGAGCCTTCTCGTCTGGCAGCACCTTTGGGAGGAAGGTTGGCACTTTTCAAGGAAAATTGGAGTTTAATTACCCAAGACAGATGGGTATTGGATATCATACACCAAGGTTACAGGTTTTATTTCCATACCTTGCCTCCTTTCAAAGGCATGCCAGATGTTCCTCCTCAGCAAAGAATAGAGGCTCACAAACAGATTTCTCTGCTGCTCCAAATAGGAGCCATACAACCGGTCCCTCTGTCAGAAGTGGGCCTAGGATTTTATTCTCGCCTGTTCCTAGTACCAAAGAAGGGGAACACGTGGAGACCAATTTTGGATTTATCTATCCTCAACACTTATCTGGACATTCCCAAGTTCAAAATGTTGACGTTACAACAGCTTTTACCTCTGCTGGGCAAAGATCACTGGATGGTGACTCTGGATCTCAAGGAGGCTTACCTTCATGTTCCTATCAGGCTAAGTTGCAGGAAGTATCTACGTTTTCGCGCTGGGACTTCTCATTATCAGTTCTCTGCATTGCCCTTTGGCTTATCTACTGCCCAGAGTGTTCACGAAGGTTCTGGCTCCAGTGATAGCTTTCTTCAGGCTAAGAGGAATACAGATCTATCCTTATTTGGACGATTGCCTGATTCTGGCTCAAGGAAAGGACGATCTTCTTCATCATCTACACTATGTGATAGCAGTGCTAAGATGCCTGGGGTATTCTGTGAACGAAATAAAGTCCAGTCTAGTACCCTCTCAGGACATGTGCTTTCTGGGTGTGAGACTGAATACAGCATCCCAGATGGCCCTTTTGACCCCGGACAAACAAAAGAATCTTTCTCTTTACTTCCATCAATTGTCTCATCAGTCCAGGCTGACTGCAAGGACAGTCCTTCAAGCCTTGGGGTTCATGGCATCTTGTATTCTGGTGCTTCCCAATGCCAAACTGCATATGAGGAAGCTACAATGGTATCTCAAAATGTATGGACACAGCACTGCCAAGATATGGACACTGTCATTCAGATAATACCTTGCATTCAAAAGGAATTTTTGTGGTGGGCTCAGGAATGTCACCTAAACAAGGGACTCTCTGTGACCCGGCCAGAGGCGAGTCAGATTCTAACGACAGATGCCTCAGACAAAGCTTGGGAGCTCATCTAAATGGAAAGTGGACACAAGACACGTGGCCTGCCAGACTTCTACATCTACATATCAACCTGAAGGAGATGTTAGCAGTCCAATTTGCATTAATAGCTTTCAAGGATTTACTTCTTCCAGGGCAGGTGTTGATTCTAACAGACAACACAACTGTCATGTGGTACATCAACAAGCAAGGGGGAACACATTCTTATCCTCTGTGCAGACAAGCAATGATTTTGTGGGAGACTGCTCTCAGTTTAAAGCTAAATCTTCAGGCAAGGTTTCTGCCGGGAGCACAGAACTCCTTAGCAGATGTGTTGAGCAGACAAATTATGGATCCCCACGAGTGGAAATTGGATCCTCATGCATTTCAGAAATTGACAGTGTCATGGGGAACTCCAGACATAGATCTGTTCGCTTCTCCACTAAACTACCAGCTGCCAAAGTTTTGCACAAAAAGTTTTCATCCCACAGCTTGGAAAGTGGATGCTCTTTCATTCAATTGGAGCAATCTTCATGTGTATGCCTTTCCACCTCTGCCTCTCCTCCCAAAGGTACTTCTGAAGGTCAGACAGGACAAGCCAAAGATGATTTTAATAGCTCCAGATTGGCCTCGACAGCATTGGTACCCACTACTGAGAAGTCTGGTACGCTAGCCTCCATGGCTTTTACCTTCGATTCCACACCTGCTGTCTCAGGAGAACAGTCATTTACTCAATGTCAAACTTCACTCTCTTCACCTGACAGCCTGGCATATTCTGTTTTAAACCCTGGAGGGTTTCAGCTTCCACAGGAAGTTTTGAATGTTATTTTGGAGGCCAGAAGGCCTAGTACAAGGAAAGTGTACGCAGATAAATGGAAGAGATTTTTATTTTGGAGTGCAGCAAAAGCATTTGATGTTTCTAAGCCTAATTTAAGTGTGGCTCTTCAATATCTTACTGAGTTACTGGACAAAGGTTTGTCCTTCTCTTCTATTAAGATTCATGCTGCAGCAATTTCTGCTCACTATGATTGTGACCCACCATTGTTTTCTCATCCTTTGTTTAAGCAATTCCTTAGAGGGGCAAAGAATATAAGACCCCCACGGAGAGCTCCTACTCCTGCTTGGGATCTCAATTTTGTGTTGGAGAAACTCACTCTACAACCTTTTGAGCCTGCAGCTACTGCTGAGTTGAAATATTTATCATGGAAGACTGCTTTTTTGTTGGCCATTACCTCTGCGAGAAGGGTTTCTGAATTACAGGCCCTTATGGCAGTTGAGCCTTTCTTAATTTTCCATAAGGATAGGGTATCTTTGCGTACTAATCCTTCCTTTATGCCTAAAGTGGTTTCTAGTGTGGCTTTAAACCAAACTATTCATTTGCCTGCCTTTTATGCAAACCCCCAAAATAAAGGGGAAAAGATTTTGCACACTTTGGATATACACAGGCAGTTGCGATATTATTTGAGCAGAACTAAAGGGTTCAGGCAGTCTCAGCAGTTATTTGCTTCTTTTGCTTTGAGTTCTCAGGGCAAGCCTGTGTCAAAACAAACTATTTCTAAGTGGATTGGGTTTTGCATTGCTTTCTGTTATTCCCATCATGGCAAGGAGGTTCCAGCTGGGATTAGGCCTCATTCCACTAGGGCTACTGCCACTTCAACAGCTTTTTTAGGGGTGGCAACTAAAGATATCTTGGAGGCAGCTACTTGGAGTTCAGTGCATACTTTCTCTAAGCATTATCACCTTCCACTTTACTCTAAATCTAGGGCTGGTTTTGCCACTGCTATTTTACAGGGCATTTTGGCAGCTCCTGCTTCTTTACAGTTGTGCCATCCTCCCTTACCTCTGCTTTGGGATTCTACCCAAGTGTAAGGACTGCAGCAATGTGAGATGAAGAACATAGTACAGTTTTGTACCTACCATAAATGTAGATGTTCGAAGATCCACGTTGCTGCAGTCCAATTTACCTTCCCTCCTTCCCCTCTGTAGTTAGAGGCGGTTGTGTGGGTTGGATTGTAAATATTGTGTATATTGTATATATTGTACATATTATTAGTGCTAGGGTGGTTGGTTGGTTGTTTGTTGTCTTTGGGTTTTGACCTTTCTTGTTAGGGTCTTCTGACATCTGGGGCAAGAAAAGACTGAGGATATGACGTCGGTCATGCGCATTTGTACCCTGACGTCCTGATGTCAGTCTAATGCGCCTTGACCGACGTCAGCCTTATACTTTGATATTCGGGCCGACCGAGGACAGCGGACTACCCAAGTGTAAGGACTGCAGCAATGTGGATCTTCGAACATCTACATTTATGGTAGGTACAAAACTGTACTTTATTTGAACCGTGCCTAAAAAATACACTATAGGGGCAGCAAGAGCCTTAGCCAGTATCCGGAATCCCAGGGGCGAGAGGTGCAGGTCATCTGTGGCAAAGCATCGTGGTCTGTCGACTATGTCATCCCAAGTAGACAGATACTGGATCCCCTTTGAATGACACCAGAAGCTTAGCCATTTGTTGAAGTCAATCATTTTGTCCTTGTACTGCAGTGTTTTCCAGGACAAGCTCCAACAAAGAACAGACTGAATCAGAACGTACATTATTAAGCCTCATAAACTGATCTATGGCTCATAGCCCATATTCATTGGGTATAACTGTAAAGAGGCAGGTGATATCCATAGTCACTAGTATAATGTTGTCAAAATTAGTCATCTGACAAGTTTTAGTATATAAGTCCCTCAGAAAGCTTTCTGTATCCTTTAGCCCTGTAGATGTCATAGGTAAGACTCATTTCAACTCATTCTCTCTATATATATATAGATAGTGGTTCAGTAACCCAATCCCTGCCGGCTACAGTGGGGCGTAATGGGGGATCATATAAATCCTTATGTATTTTTGGTAGGCCACTAGTACTTGGAATCATGG
The DNA here is from genome assembly GCF_019279795.1 of Protopterus annectens. Taxonomy (NCBI): domain Eukaryota; kingdom Metazoa; phylum Chordata; order Ceratodontiformes; family Protopteridae; genus Protopterus; species Protopterus annectens. Next base: position 418,751,938 of record NC_056733.1, on the reverse strand, counting down.
GATAAGCAAGTTCAAAGAAGTCATATAAGTCTTTACTTATGCGTTGATCCATAAGTAATTCATATAGGTGATTTCTAAATGCATTTATTCTTATATCAACTTATTTTTTACTTAATTTCTTGTATGTGTGTCGATCTTTAAGCATTCTCTGCATCTTATTTCTATACTAGTCCGCATCCATAACAACTATGTATCCACCCTTATCAGCCTGTTTGATCACTAGTTGGTCCATCTTTTTCAATTGCTTTAGTGCTTCCTTTTGCTTGGCTGTAATATTATGGAAGCATCCTTTGTGATGGTTACTATACCTTCTCACCTTTTCCACTTCGTCTTCACATAATCTGGAAAATAACTCAAACGCAGGATGGTTAACTGGAGTGAAGCTACTAGGTTTCTTATATTGAGTGGTTCTACAGACATTCTCTCCCCCAAAAATACATTTTAACGATGCATTTTTACAGAAGAGCCTAAGATCTGTCATAAACTCATTTAACTCAGATGGTAGAGCTGGAATAAAACTCAAGCCACGTTCCAAAAGAGAAACTTGTTCAGAGTTTAAATCAAAAGCGATATATTAACAACTAGGTGATTATCCTCAGCATTTATAATGTCAGATGTGAGAGTGTTCAATCTCGCCGTTTGTTCTTACACACGGGTTCGGAGCCGATCCTCGGCTCCGAGTTGGCCGCATCGCAAAGCTCTGCATCTCAGAGAAGCTCGAGACCAGACTATATCCCACAATCCTCCCTGCCATTACTCAGATCTAGTTTGCCGCTGCAACAGATTGGATCGAGGAGAGCTCAGACCAGAGAAAAATTTGATAATTTTTTTGATTCTTTCAAATAAGCTACTTCTTTTTTTGTACAAATAAGTTTCTAATAGTTAATATAGTATAGAAGTGTGTGTGCGTGTGATTATTATTATAATATTCCTCATATTATTCTTAAGGCACCTTTTTGTGGCCTACCCTTTTTCTCTTGGTGTGGTTTTTGTTGAGTGTTTTTTTATACTTATATAGATATTTACTCTACATATATATATAGAAATTAGTTATTGGTAGTTTTTTCTTGTTATTAACCTAGTAAAGTGTCCTTACTTCTATAGTCATGTCGGAGAAAGCAAAATCCGGCTTTAAAAGATGTCAGTGTGGGCAGAAAATGTCTATCACTGACAACCACGTGTCCTGCATTTACTGTCTTGGCCCTCTCCACCTTCAAGAGGATTGCTCTATATGTCATTCCTTTAGCGGGAGTGTCATGACAGATAGACGCAGGAAGCTTATAGATAGAGGGTTGCTTAAGCCTGCCTTTCAAGAGGCTTTAGACAAATTGGATCAGGCTTCTAAGTCCTCGAAGGGGTCGAAGATGTCGGAGCCCATGTCATCGGCTCCGAGTTCATCTTCAGAAGTTCGTTTGCTGGTTCCACAGACCTCGGGGCCGAGCGTCGAACGTTTATCTTTCACTGAGCCCCAGATCTTGGAACCGGTGTCGGAGCTGCCGCCACCGTCCATTCTTCGGTCGGTGCCATCTTCGGCTCCTTCGACCCGTTCTTCCAGACCGTTATCTGAGACAGATGTGGATCGTGTCGTGCAGAAACTCATGGAAAACATGACCTTTTCCAAATTGATTGCAGTTTCCTTCCAATTGGTGTCAAAACTGGAAGGCCTCCCCATATCTCCAACAGGTCCTCCTTCGAGACCCATCCAGTTCTCGGAGCCGGGAGAGGATGACCTGATGATAGTGGAGCCCTCAGTGCCGAAACCGTCCATTGCACGATCGACACCATTGACTTCGACTCCTTCGGAACTGGTAGGTGAGTCGCGGAGCCGACGGTCTCTCCTCGGTTCCGGGACCAAGAGTCGTACCGACCTTTCGGTGCCGACTCTCCCTCTCGGGGCCTCGGCGCAGACTGGCTCGGCTCCGTCCTTGGGGTCGGAGCCCACGGCCCCCGTGTCTGGGATGCTCCCGTGTTCTTCGGAACCGGGGGAGTCCTTGGCCCAGGGTTCAGGGGCTTTTGACCTTATGAGGAAGGTATTGTCTGCACAGACAACCACTTCATCAGAGGCGTCTTCTCCTTCCCCTAAAGGGCCGCTTTCTGTTTCTGCCCCCACGACCCATCCAAAGCGTAGAGCCCTATTGCCTCAGCCACCCCCAGAGGGTTCCCCCTGTTCCTTGGAGGCCTCACCAGAAGCCCCCTCTGATGAGGTCCCGAGGAAACGGTTGTGCAAGAGGAGGCACATAGATTCCCCGCAGGAATCTCTAACGTCTGACACCGACTTGGATGAGGCAGAGGGGTCCCCAAAATCCCCCTCTGAGGATGTGTCATTTGCTGACATCCTGGAGATCTTGAAACAGAGGGGTGATTGGCAGTCCCTAGCCCCACTGAGGACGAGTCGGTGCTGCTGAAGGCTTTTGGGGCTCAACCTTCTACCTCCTGTGTGACTCCGCCCTTCGATGAATGAATGGAATTGATTGCTCAAAGGGCATGGGAGACACCTGATACAGTGGAACCAGTCCCTAGAAAACCAAACAAATTTATCACCGCCCCCCAGGACAAGACTTATCTCACCAAGGGAGTTCCGGTCGACGCTATGGTGGTGGCGGCAACCACGAAAAAGGAGATGTCTGAGTCTTCCTCATCTGTCCATCCTCCTAATAAGGATTCTAGGACTATGGACAGATACGGGAAGCGCGTTTTTAGTTCAGCGACTTTTTCCATGCATTCGCTAAACTATTTGACACATTTCACACGTCTGCAGAGGGATCTCATCAAGGAGCTGACAGATATCCTCCAGGGTAACACAGATGCTGCTGTTTCAGATAAGGTAACAGCACAACTTAACACCCTTACCTCCATAGTAAACTCATCCATGAGGCTCATCTCGTATGCGGCTGAAGGATCGAGTAGAGCTGCAGCTTCAGCGATTGCTCTTCAAAGACAATCCTGGATGCGGCTGTGCTCCTTTGCGGAAGCCTTCAAGTCTTCCTTTGCCAACGCCTCCTTTGATGGTGCCACACTCTTCGGGCCCAAGGTGAAGGAGACTCTGACTCGGTGTGAGCAAGAGGGAAAGACCCTGTCTGCTGTCGGGGTCCGTTTTTCCGCTCCAACTAGACCGTACCCCAAAGGGCAACGAGGCGGGAAAATGTGGTTCCCTAAGAATCAGGGATCTTTTCAAGCCACACAGAGTGATACCCCCTCCAGAGGCAGAGGGGGGGTAGAAATGGAAGACGCCGCCCCGGCGGCAGAGGGGGTCCGCATAACCAAGGCGACAGGGATACCGTCCCTGGGAAGCCTTTCCAGTACTCCTGAAGGGAGGCCCGGCTGTCCTGCTCTGGAGGCAGTCGGGGGTCACTTGGCTTTATACCCACAGGCCTGGCTTAATATTACTTCGGATTCCTGGGTAAAAAGCATTATAACCAGAGGATACAAAATCCCCTTCATATCAACTCCACCTCAACAAAGAAGGTTTCCAGATGTGCCACCCCATCTGCGAAGCCCAGCAGCTGTAGAAATTTCAAAGCTGCTCAAAAACAGAGTCATCCAACCAGTCCCGGTGGACCAAAGAGGATCCGGAACTTACTCAAGGTTCTTTTTAGTTCCAAAAAAGACAGGGGACTGGAGACCGATATTAGATCTCAGCAATCTCAACACCTTCGTGAAGAAGGAAAAGTTCCGGATGGTCACGCTTCAATCGATCCTTCCATTCTTACAAAAGGACGATTGGATGTGCTCGATAGATCTCAAAGACGTGTACTACCACATCAAAATGGCCAGACCGTCCAGAGATCATCTGCGCTTCAGGCTGGGAGCCAGTCACTTTCAGTTTCGAGCTCTGCCCTTTGGACTCACCTCAGCCCCCAGGGTATTCACCAAATGCATGGCAGTAGTTGCGTCTCACTTGAGATGACAAGGATTCCAGGTGTTTCCCTATCTGGACGACTGGCTCCTCACCTCCACCACCGAGTGTCGCCTCATACAAGTCAGACACTACACAGTCGACCTTTGTTCCCACCTAGGGATTTCGATAAACTTCGAAAAGTCTTGCTTATCACCCTCACAGCGTATTTCATTCATCGGAGCAGACCTAGATACACGATTAACACTGCTAAAGCTCCCTCCAATAAGGGCGTCAACCCTCAAACAACAGGTTCTTCTTCTACTAAAGAGCAAGAAAGCCTCGGCCAAACTGGTATTGAAAGTTTTGGAACTAATGGCAGCATCCCTGATCGCAGTTCCTATGGGAAGATTACACATGAGGATTCTCCAATGGCTGCTTTTCGTGCAGTGGTCGTTCCAGCACTTACCCCTAGCGCACGAGATTCTGATAACAGACTCTTGCAGACGAGACCTCTCATGGTGGGTGTACAGTCAGGATCTCACTATGGGTCGTCCGTTTGTTCTACCCAGTCCGACAGCCACAATAACCACGGACGCTTCTCTGATAGGGTGGGGGGGTCTATTTCAGGGAAGAACAGTCCAAGGGGAATGGTCCAACATGGAGTACACTCTACACATAAATGTTCTGGATCTGAGGGCGGTGTTCCTGGCGTTGCAACACTTCCAAGCCCTCTTACCTCTAGGAACAGTAGCAGTTCAGACGGACAACATGTCTGTGGTCTGGTACATAAACAAGCAAGGGGGAACCAGGTCTTACCCGTTATGCAGAGAGGCCATGAGAATTTAGCAATGGGCAGAGTCCACGGGTCGCTTTCTGATAGCAACGCACATCTCGGGGTCATCCAACGTCATTGCGGACAGGTTGAGCAGAGCCATCCTGTTACCTCACGAGTGGTCCCTCAATCCACAGATGGCGGAAAAGATCTTCCGCAGATGGGGCCAGCCTTGCTGCGATCTATTTGCTTCCCCGTTGAATGCAAAATGCAGAAGCTACTTTGCCCTTCTACCCCCTCCGGGGGATGTCCCCAGGGATGCACTGATACACAATTGGCCCCCGGGTCTCCTACATGCATTTCCACCTACTCCCTTGATTCCCAGATTTCTACAGAAAGCCAGGAACCTGGAAAGGACAATAATACTCATAGCCCCATTCTGGCCTCGGCAGATATGGTTCCCCTTTCTTCGAGCCCATCAAACAGAGGAACCGTGGATTCTAGACTCAGTACCAGATCTACTGACCCATTCGTCGGGAGTTCCTCACCAGTCTCTTCAGTCCCTCAAACTAGCAGCTTGGCTGCTCCGCTTCTCTGCCTAGCCAGGTCTGATCTACTTTCTCCAGCAGTTCAACACATTCTGGTTGCTTCTCATAAAGCTTCCACTACAAAACTCTACAGGAGTAAATGGAAACGCTTTGTATACTGGGAGTCTAGCCAACACTTAGACCCCCTGGTAGCTCCTCTACATAAAGTATTGGAATTCTTATCTATCCTCTTTCACGAAGGAGCCTCTACTTCCACACTAAGAGTACAGTTGGCGGCCATATCAAACTTCCATATTGGTGAGGACGGTTCTCCCATTATGTCTCACAGACTTTGTAAGGCTTTTATGAAAGGAACCTTCCATCTTCGGCCACCCGTCAGGAAACCTTTCTTTCCATGGAGCTTAAATTTCTTACTGTCACAACTCATGTTGCCACCCTTTGAACCTGCTTCGTCCTGCCTCCTAAAGTTCTTATCGTGGAAGACACTTTTCCTCGTAGCTGTTACTTCAGCTCGAAGAGTTTCAGAGCTGCAAGCATTATCGGTCAGACCACCTTACTTGATTTTCCATCCAGATAGAGTCTCTTTACATACAAACCCATCCTTCCTTCCAAAGGTATGTTCTGTTACAAATATTAACCAATCCATAGAACTCCCTACCTTCTTCAAGAACCATACTAACAAGTTGGAGTATATGCTGCACAAGTTAGATGTTCACAGGCAGTTAAGATTTTATTTGGATAGGACTAAAACTTACAGGAAGACAGATCAGCTCTTTGTCACGTTTGCAGACAATAAAAAGGGCATGGCAATTACAAAACATACATTATCTAAATGGCTTGCTGATTGTATAGCCTTTGTATACTCTAAGTCAAATCAGTCCTTACCCACCAAACCTAAGGCCCATTCTACCAGATCCGTTTCCACTTCCTTGGCTCATGCAGCTCGCTTGCCTTTGGACACGATTTGTGCAGCAGCCATGTGGTCTAAGCCACATACTTTCATCACTCATTATAGAGTTGACAAAGTCTCCAAAGACAGGATATCTTTTGATTCCACTGTGCTTAGGAACATTCTTCCATGAGTCACTCGGGGTGACGGAGCTAGGGACTCTACCCGTGTGTAAGAACAAACGGCGAGATTGAACACTCTCACATAAAGAAGTTATGTCCTTACCATAACGTTCCATGTGGAGTGTTCATCTCGCCTTTGTTCTTACATCCCCCCCCCACTTGTTTTGGAAGAACGGGTAGGACTAGATTCTGATCGAAATGTCTTAACCCCTTCCGGGGTATATGGTCCTGTGTATCATGGGGTATATGCTATTACCCTTAGTTATTTGCTATGGTGAGAGAGTGTCTCTGAATGCCTGAGAGAGTGTGTAGTTCTTGCACCTGAGGTATTGGATTATCGGTCTGGTTTGTTTGCAAACTAGATCTGAGTAATGGCAGGGAGGATTGTGGGATATAGTCTGGTCTCGAGCTTCTCTGAGATGCAGAGCTTTGCGATGCGGCCGACTCGGAGCCGAGGATCGGCTCCGAACCCATGTGTAAGAACAAAGGCGAGATGAACACTCCACATGGAACGTTATGGTAAGGACATAACTTCTTTTTTCTTGCATTTGCGTTCCTGACTCTGTGTTCTCATATTCTTGTTGAGCATTTGCTTCACAAAAACCGGTAATGGCCAATTTACCGGAGCATGAATACCTCCATCTTTGGGTCTCGTAGCTGAAGTCAAGTTGCTTTCTCTTTCATTTCCATGAGAAGCATGGCTAGTACTAGCTTCAACTAAATCAGCATGTGGAATGTCTATTGAGGCAGTGTTTATTCTAACTGACATTTTTATCGGATTCATACTTGTATTTGGGTTCAATGATTTATTCACCATCCCATTACTTTGATCAGAGTGCTGTCCAATAGATTCATTCCTAGAATTCGAACTTCTGCTGTTATAAAATTTATTTCGTCCTCTAGTAACATTTTCATCTTTAGGCCATTCAAAAATGTTACCATTCTTGAAGTTCTGATAGTCGCTGGTCAGGTTTTTTTGTTTTTTGTTGCCTTAATTTATTCTCATATGCATTTAAATTCACTTGCAACAATTCCAGCTTTGTTTAGATGAACGTCTTGTAGGGACATATGTTCCAATTCAGATTGCTTTGTTGTAATAATGGTAGCTATGTTTACTTCCTGTGGTCGAAAATAATCTATTAACAGGCTCATATATTTCTGACTTGTTTCCAGATTTATCGCTTGCCATTTGGCAAGTAAATCAGGATACACATTTCCATAGCTATGTAGGCATTTTACTTGCATGCCTCGCGGTACTACTTTATGATGGATGCAGGCTTCCAAGGGTTAAAATGTTGCCATTGCAGTCTTTTTAGCTTATAGGCTGCGTTTTATACTTCACAATAAATAATAAAGAAGTCTGTTTCATCTGTAGAAATTACATGTGTACTCGAATCTTCATTATTCAAGTTAAATTGTATTAATGGATTCATTAATTCATCTGCTAGACCAGTAATGGTGTAACTCCTCAGTTTGTCCTGATTCAGCATTTGAGCATCAGTCATGTGCAGTGTAGAAGCAAAATTTCAACAAAATATTAAAATACACCCATACACTGCTAAAGATCCCGAAGGAAGAAAAGGTCAGCAAAAAACAGAAACTTTGATGAACCGCCACGGCAGCAAAAACTATTAAAACTATTTATTGCCAAAATAAAATAAAAATTTGCAAATCAGTTCGATAAGCGCTTTTGGCTTTGTAGCCTTCTTCAGATCGTGTATTTCAAACTGCATCATTAGAATTTTTAAAAACATGAATCTCCAATCATTTTTTGCTTCCTACACCCACATTTTATGGCCAATCATTTGGCATTAAACGTCTTCTTCAAGAGTCCAATAGAGTCACAATACAGTTCTGTCCAACCCAATCAAAGGACATAATATATTTCCTAAGCCTGCCTCTTATCTCGGTAGTCAAGAGACGTTCAAAAAATGTAATGCTTTCATGTACAAGAAATTCCCTTTGAGGACGTATATTTATATCAAGAAAGATGTTTCGCTAGTTTATACTCTTTAAAGACTTTGAATAAACCAGCCCGTTTATATTATAATAGCATTCATTGTTATTTCAATCTTTTTGTGCCAACTGGTTCAATTCTATACATATTTACATATGTGTCCAATCCTGCCATGAGAAGGATATCATAAGCCAATGATCGTAATCATCCAGACCGGTCTCTTTTTGTCCAGTGAAAGGGAATTCAGAAAGTAAGTATTTTGAAGCATAAAAAGTTTCATCGAAGGACAATAAACAGTAATTCTCCTAATACTGACTTTCAAAGATGACCAATTCAGGCTATTTCGTCTTATAACTAGTTGTAAAAATTATTGATCGACTATTCAGTCTTTAATCCAAACCCATAACTAATATGCCTCTATGCGGTTCACTGAGTTTGCTTCTGTATATAATCTGTTCTTTATCTTAATCAATCAGTCACATATCAAGGGCCAAACCTCCTGTTAATAGCCAGTAGTATTTCGCTATTCCATATTCTATGATTGAACATAGCCGCATTGTATCAGCCTATAGAGTAACAGATGTCTTTTCTTTTGCCCAATCAAAGAAACCATGAGGGCAGAACTCTTTAACCAATAGCGTTTCGCTGTTTCATGTTACAAGATTAAACGGAAATGCATTATATCAGCCTATTAGGTAACAAATGCCCTCATCTTGGCCAATCATCACTATTTTCTGTCCTGGCAAATCACCCGCACATCAAAGGTTGAGCCTCCCACCAACTACCAACAATATTTTGCCATTTCACGCTCGATAATTAGGCAAACCACATCATATTGGCATATAGAGTAGTAGATGTCTTCTCTTTATCCAACCAAAGAATTCAGTTATCTTTAGGCACATGAGAGGTTATTTTGTAACCTTAAAACAACAACTTTTTGAAACACCAAAAGTCTTACTGACTTTTAGTGAAATTCCTTCTGTTCTTTATAACAGGTTTTAGCGGGACCACATTATTTAACCCTGGATGGCGATTTACTCACATGTTGACAATCCAGTTAATTTCACGTAACTCAGTCCTATTATGGGCATCCTCTTCTCTTGCTGTTTGGGCTACTACCTCAATTGCCTTAAATTTAAAACGATGGTTAGGATATTGAGATATGTGCACCGCCAGTGCATTATTCATATCATTATTGCGTATGTCTTTGATATGTCTTAATACTCGGTCTTTAAACCTCTGATCAGTTTTTCCAATATAGAAAGCACTGCAATGTTGGCAAGATGCTAGGTAAACAAGATGTTGAGTGTTGCAATTCGCATACATATTGAAGGAATAAGTCCTGTTGGTACATGGGTGGATAAATGTGTTAACACTGTCCATATAGTCACAGGCTTTACATTTTTGGCACCTAAACATGCCTTTCCTATTGGATTTTATCGGCTTAGTGAATCCATTCTTATTACACAGGAGCCTTTTGATGTTTTTCTTGTTCTTAAATATAAATTTAGGACTCTCTCCTATTATATTTTTAATTTTCTTATCAGTAGTTAAAATAGGCCAAAATCTTTTAACAATGTCACAGATTTGTCTATTATCCGTGCAATAACTCAATGCACATCTTAAAGGCGATTTCCTAGTTCTTGAGGAGGACTCATTTCTAGGGAGCTAATTACCCTGTTGAGAAAAATATGGACACCCTTTGCCTTTTCTGATATCTTTATATTCCGTTCTCATTATTAGGTTAGAGACTTTATAACCCCTTTCTCTTAGATTTCCACTGCTCATTTTTGAACTCCTCTTCATCCGTACATAATCTTGATACACTTATAACCTGATTTTCAGAAATGTTGTTATATATATATGTCCTGGATATATGCTTTGTCTATGTAAATAATGATTCTTCCAGGTAGATTTCCTGTAGATACTGGTGTTTGTACCCTCATTCTTATGTATCCGAATCTTAACATCTACAAAATCAATCATTTCCTTCGAGTAGTTGGCTTTAAACTCTAGGAAATCAGTGCTCTGATTGATGTAATTTAGAAAGAGGTTTAGATGTTCATTGTTACCTTCCCATAGGATAAACATTTTGTCCACAAAATGACCATAGTATACTAGATGTTTTCTCCATGGGTTGGTCTCACTTAGGACCTGGGTATTCTTCCACTGAGCTAATACCAAGTTAGAATAACTATTAGCACATGGGGTGCCCATGGCAACTCCCCATGTTTGCAAGTAGAACATATCACCGTATACAAAGACATTGTTTTCCAGGACAAGCTCAACAAAGAACAGACTGAATCAGAACTTACATTATTAAGCCTCATAAAATGATCTATGGCTCGTAGCCCGTATTCATTGGGTATAACTGTAAAGAGGCTGGTGATATCCATAGTCACTAGTATAATGTTGTCAAAATTAGTCATCTGACAAGTTTTAGTATATACGTCCCTCAGAAAGCTTCCTGTATACTTTAGCACTGTAGATGCCATAGGTAAGACTCTTTTCAGCTCATTCTCTCTCTAGATATATATATATGTATATATATATATATATATATATATATATATATATATATTTATTTATTTATTTATATGTGTATATGTAGATATATATATATATATATATATATATATATATATATATATATATATATATATATATATATATATATATATATATATATATATATATAGTGGTTCAATAACCGAATCCTGCCAGCAACAATGGGGCGTAATGGGGGATCATGTAAATCCTTATGTATTTTCGGTAGGCCACTAATACTTGGAATCATGGATAAGCAAGTTCAAAGAAGTCATATAAGTGTTTACTTATGTGTTAATCCATAAGTAATTCATATAGGTGATTTCTAAATGCATTTATTCTCATATCAACTTCTTTTTTACTTAATTTCTTGTATGTGTGTCGATCTTCAAGCATTCTCTGCATCTTATTTCTATACCAGTCCGCATCCATAACAACTATGTATCCACCCTTATCAGCCGGTTTGATCACTAGTTGGTCCATCTCTTTCAATTGCTTCAGTGCTTCCTTTCCCTTGGCTGTAATATTATGGAAGCATCCTTTGTGATGGTTACTATACCTTCTCACCTTTTCCACTTCGTCTTCACATAATCTGGAACATAACTCAACCACAGGATGGTTAACTGGAGTGAAGCTACTAGATTTCTTATACTGAGTGCTTCTACAGACATTCTCTCCCCCAAAAATACATTTTAACGATACATTTCTACAGAAGAGCCTAAGATCTGTCATAAACTCATTTAAATTAGACAGTAGAGCTGGAATAAAACTCAAGCCGCGTTCCAAAAGAGAAACTTGTTCAGAGCATAAATCAAAATGCGATATATTAACAACTAGGTGATTATCCTCAGCATTTATAATGTCTCTTACTCTATAGGCCGATATAATGTGGCTATGTTCAATCGCAAAATATGGAATAGCAAAATATTACTTGCTATTAACAGGAGGTTTGGCCCTTGATATTTGACTGATTGGTTAAGATAAAGAACAGATTATATATAGAAGCGAACTCAGTGAACCGCACAGAGGCATATTAATTATGGGTTTGGATTAAAGACTGAATAGTCGATCAATAATTTTTACAACCAGTTGTAAGAAGAAATAGCCTGTATTGGTCATCTTTGAAAGTGAATATTATTAGAATTACTGTTTATTGTCCTTCGATGAAACTTTTTATGCTTCATAATACTTACTTTCTGAATTCCCTTTCACTGGACAAAAAGACCGGTCTGGATGATTACGATCACTGGCTTATGACATCCTTCTCATGACCGGATTGGACACATATGTAAATATGTATAGGATTGAACCAATTAGCATAAAAAGATTGAAATAACAATGCATGCTTTTATAATATAAACAGGCTGGTTTATTCAAAGTCTTTAAAGAGTATAATTTCTGGTTAAAGGTTTATAGTGCCTGAATATTTGAACTGTATCTTACGGAAATTGGTACACCTTGTTTGCTGTAGCATAGACTAGATCCAGGCCTGCTGAATATAGCTTTGTTTATATGCTTGTTGTTTGTTTGCTTGTTATTTCCCTGGAATGCTAATTCCACCTAATCTGTGCTTCTCAGCACTTCTGTGGCTCACTAGTGATATCTGCATTGCTTACTGTACTTATTTCCTTGTTTCACTTGAAAGAAAGTTACTGTTTGTCGTTTTTGCATTTAAGCTACCTGTAACACATTGCACTTAAGTTACCTGGCACTTGCTCACTAAAGCAATTATATAAGTCAGCACTAAAAATTAAAAGCACTACACCCTCACTCCCCACTGGCCCTGGTTTTCAATTATTAAGGAATTCCCAATATTATTCTAGCATGTCCAAAGGTCAGTTGTCAATCTCCTCTCTGGTCCAGCTGGTGAATCTGGGAATCTTGAGGCAGTGTTACAACTGCCTCATGTACACAGACAACCCTCTCCTCCTCCCAACAAATTCCAACACATGTGAGAGATGCAACCATATAGCCAAACTGGAGGCTAAGCTCTTTCAACTCAGTACTGGCATAACCAGTCAGGAGGAGAAGGAAACCATACTCACTACAATTCCAGTCTCACATAGACCTACCACGACAGCAAACCAAACACATAATCACACAAAAACATACTCGGAGGCTCTAAATAAAGATCTGCCAAAGCAGCAGAGACCTCCAAAGCAGACACCCAAGCAGTCGCTACCCCAAAACAAAACACGTGCAACACATATTTCACAAAGCCAGTGTGCCAGTCACAGTCCTTAAGACTAAACAACACACCTGATACACTTGTAATAGGTGACTCTATCGTCAGGCTGAACAAGGAGAGGATCACGGTGAGCAGCCTGTCGGGTGCTAGGATCCGCCACATAACACAAGCACTCAGGTCACTCCAAGGCAAGTACAAATATGACTCAGTCATTGTCCATGCTGGTGTGAATGACCTGAGACGTACCTCCCTGGACTACATGAAAAGAGACATAAAGGAACTCTCTAAGCATGTAGCCCAGGCCAGTATGACCCTGACCTTGAGTAGCATCTTACCCTCACCAAGAATGATGCCACAATATTAAGACAAGATGATCAATTTCAACAATTGGCTTAAGTACTGGTGTCATTCAAAGGGGATCCAATGCCTGTCAGCTTGGGATGATATGCTCGACAAGCCACGATGCTTCGCTAGGGACGGCTTGCACCTGTCACCCCTGGGCTTTCGGATATTGGCAAAGGCTCTTGCTACCCCCATAGTGCCTTTTTTAGGCAAGGCTCAAAAGACAAACCCACCTCCATAGGTATCATAAGGGATAAGAAACTAAGAGTAATGCTGCTCAACGCCAGAAGTCTAAACCTCAAGATGCACGCATTCGAAACTCTCCTTAGCATGGAGAACATCGATATCTGTGCAGTAACAGAAACCTGGTTCAGGGCTCGAGAGCACCCCAGCACTACCAGGTTATACCTCATACCATGCTTTTCGGCCCCAAAACTTGGACCGAACCACAAAAGGAGGGGGAGTATCGATATTCATCAAAGATACCCACACCTCCAGGTTGGTGGCAAAGCACGAAGCATCAGAGACTATCCATGTGCAACTAACAGTGGGTAAAACTGCCTTCCAGTTTATAGCCTGCTACAGACCACCCTCCCAAACCCAGGAACCCCACTCGGCCTTCCTGAGAACACTGGAAAATATGAAGGTCTCTCCAAACACCATTATATTGGGCGACTTCAACTACCCAAACATAGACTGGGAGCATTACTCTAGCTCCAACACCCTAGCCCAAAGGTTCCTAGAATTTATAAACTCAAATGCTATGGAACAACTTGTTACCACTCCCACAAGAGGGAAAACATACTGGACCTGATCATCACCAACATGGGGACTCTATGCTCCAGACCAGAAGTGTATCCCTCACTGGTAAGATCAGACCATAAACTAATCTCACTGGATATTCACATCCCGACCCCACCCCCTGCCCAGAAAACCACAGTGAAAAACTTCTCTAAAGCAAATTTTACACTCCTCAAAACTGAGGTGGAATCCTTCAAAGTCCCCGGGCCTGTGGAAAATATGGCCCAGACCGCAGAATCCTTTATAAACGCATTCTATGAACACCTTCAGGAATGCATGGATCATGCGATCCCAAATAAAACCAAGACCCAATCCTCCAAAGGCAGACGTCCTGTCTGGTGGACCCCAGCCATAAACAAACTATACAATAGAAGGAGGAAGCTACTAAATGATAAAGCAAAATCCCAAAAAGGGAAGGCATCACTGATCAGTATTAGCAAAAGACTACGGGCACACATAAAATTGTCTAAGGCCAGCTTCGAGAGAAAAATTGCACAGGACACTAAGGATAATCACAAGGCTTTCTTTAGTTATGTTAGGAACCTGGGTGGTAACTCCCAGATATGCTCAGAATTAGTCCAAAATGACAAAAAATACACCGAACCCACAGACATTGCCAACATCCTAGCTGACAGGTTCAGCGCAAACTTCTCCCCACCAAAAGGGCAAATATCTATCCCTGCAGAGTGCTGCTGACATCTCAGATGCTCAGGTAAGAGCCGCCCTCTCCAAAGCAAAAAACACAGCATCAATGGGACCAGATGGTGTCCCGGGCTGCGTCCTACATGAACTCAAAGAAGAACTAAACCCAAACATAAAACTACTGTTCAATCTCAGCCTTACTACAGGATATGTGCCCAAAGAGTGGCGTACAGCAACAGTGGTCCCTCTCCATAAAGGTGGTGCCTCAACGGATCCTGGAAACTATCGCCCCATAAGCCTGACTAGCTTGGTCTGCAAAGCTATGGAAAGGATCATCATGGACCTCATAAATAAAGATATTGGGGACCTACAAACACTGGATCCTACCCAGTTCGGCTTTGTTAAAGGCAGATCCTGCCTCTTAAACCTGGTTGATTTCTTTGAAACAGTCACCAAGGCCATTGACGAGGGGAAGGTGGTCCACACAGCCTACCTGGACCTCGCAAAAGCCTTCGATACACTTGGGCATTATAGATAAGCTCACCAGCTTAAATATAAACCCCTATGTCACTAGATGGATTGCAAACTGGCTCAAGGACAGAACCCACATGGTTAGAATTGCTGGAGCCATGTCAGACTCCAAACCAGTTACAAGTGGTGTCCCACAAGGCTCAGTCCTGGGACCTCTGTTGTTCGGTATATATTTCTTGGAGGTACAGGCCAACACGGAAGGACTGTGGCTGACCAAGTTCGCAGATGACTGCAAACTGGGTGCCATAATCGACTCTCCAGCCGACACAAGCATCCTCCAAAAGGGCCTCATAGAAACAGACAACTGGTGCCAGTGCCATGGCCTCAAGCTAAATGCCAAAAGTGTATAGTCATCCCCTTTGGCAAAACAAAGTGCCCACAAATTACCACATAGGTGGAAATCCATTAAGTACAGAAGAAGTAATTAGGGACCTGGGGACCCAAGTTGATAGCAATCTCTCATTTGACAACCACGTGGCCAAAGTGGTTAGAAAAACATTTTATATAGCCCACCTAATCATGAAGGGATTCACATCTAGATCAGGGGAGGTCATCGTGCCTCTTTACTCATCCCTCATCAGGCCCATAATTGAGTACAATGCCCCTTTTGGGATGTACCTTACCAGACACCTGCAGCAACTGGAAAGACCCCAAAAGTAGCTCACCAAGAGGATCAAAGGGCTCAAACAGATGCCATATGCTGCCCGGTTAAAAAAACTCCAGCTCTACTCAGTGGCATACCGCCTGTTCAGAGGCGATCTGTGCCTGACGTATAAAGCCATGTCCAACCCGGAATTAATGGACATGCTGCACCTCAGAAAATCCAAATCCCATCGAGCTACGCGCTCGAGAGACTTGAACCTCAGCACTGAAATAAATAGGACATGCTGGAGGGACAGATTCATAACCCAGAGGCTCCCTTTACTCTGGAATAAAATCCCAGTCCAGGTTAGGCAGAGTCCCTCATTGACTCTCTTCAAGAGGAATCTTGATGAGTGGATGGGAGATCGTAGGTTTACCCCGGGTATCACTTCTGTGTCACTGTTAGATAGAGGCACAGTATACTAACCTCGAAAAAGGGCAAAGCAAAATAAATTTAAAATGGGTGGCGAAAGCCAAACACATTCTGGCTAGGCTTATAAATGCCCTAGGGCAGATAGCCTAGTATGAACCTATGAACCTATAAATTAGCGAAACATCTTTCTTGATATAAATATACGTCCTGAATTGGAATTTCTTGTACATGAAAGCATTGAATTTTTTGAACGTCTTTTGACTACTGAGATAAGAGGCAGGTTTAGGAAATATATTTTGTCCTTTGATTGGGTTGGACAGAATTGTATTGTGACTCTATTAGCCTCTTGAAGAAGAAGTTTAATGCCAAATGATAGGCCATAGAATGTGGGTGTTTTTAGGAAGGAAAACATAATTGGAGATTCACTTTTTTGAAAATTCTAATGATGCAATTCGAAATACACAATCTGAGGAAGGCTACAAAGCGGAAAGCGCTTATCGAACTGATTTACAAGTTTTTATTTTATTTTGGCAATAAATAGTTTTAATAGTTTTTTCTGCCGTGGTGGTTCACCGAAGATTCTGTTTTTTGCTGACCTTTTCTTTCTTCGGGATCTTTAGCAGTGTACAGGTGTATTTTAATATTCTGATTCATCTTCAGCCATTCCATAGACTTTAAGCTCTATAGCTTGAACTCCTCCCCTTACCCATATTCCCCCATCTACTCCTGAGATACCTCAGTTGTCAGTTGCTGCTTCAGCTATATATATATATATATATATATATATATATATATATATATATATATATATATATATATATATATATATATATATGTTCATAGGTAGGTACTAGGCTATCTGCCCTAGGGCATTTATAAGCCTAGCCAGAATGTGTTGGCTTTTGCCTCCCTTCTAGATTAGATTCCTGAGCCTCTGTCCAGCAGGGCCATAAAAGTGATCCCAGGTGTAAATTTAAGATTTCCCATCCACTCATCAAGATTTCTTTTGAAGAGGGTCAGTGAGGGGCTGTGCCTAACATGGATTGGAATTCTATTCCAGAGCAAGGGAAGCCTCTGGGATATGAATCTATCCCTCCAGCATGTCCTATTTATTGTTTTGCTGAGGTTTAAATCCCTGGAGCATGTAGCTCTAAGGGATTTGGATTTCTTGAGGTGGAGCATGTCCATTATTTCCGGGTTATATATGGCCTTGTACATTAGGCAGAGATCGCCTCTGAGTAGGCGGTAAGCAACTGAGTAGAGCTGGAGTTTCTTTGGTCGAGCTGCATAGGGCATCTGTTTTGAGGCCCATGTTCCTCTTGGTGAGGTACTTTTGGGGTCTCTCTAGCTGTTGCAGGTGTCGGTTAGGGTACATCCCAAATGGGGCATTGTACTCAATTATGGGCCTGATGAGCGATGAGTAGAGGGGCACAATGACCTCTCTTGATCTAGATGTGAACCCTTTCGTGATTAGGTGGGCTATATAGAAGGTTTTTCTAACCACTTTGGCAATGTGATTATCAAAGGAGAGGTTACTATCTATTTGGGTCCCCAGATCCCTAATTACATCTTCCGTACTTAGTGGATTACCACCTATGTGGTAGTTTGTGGGCACATTGTTTTTTCCAAAGGGGATGACTATGCACTTTTTGGCATTTAGCTTGAGGCCATGGTTCTGACACTAGGTATCCGTCTCCGTAAGACCCTTCTGGAGGATGCTTGTGTCAGCCGGAGAGTTGATTATGGCTCCCAGTTTGCAGTCATCTGCGAACCTGGTCAGCCACAGTCCTCCCGTGCTTGCCTGTACCTCAGAGAAGTATATACCGAACAAGAGGAGTCCCAGGACTGAGCCCTGTGGGACGCCACTTGTAACCGGTTTGGAGTCTGACATGGCACCCGCAACTCTGACCTTGTGGGTTCTATCCCTGAGCCAGTTTGCAACCCATCTCGTGACATAGGGGTTGCTATTCAAGCTGGTAAGCTTATTTATAATGCCAGAGTGGGGTATTGTGTCGAAGGCCTTTGCGAGGTCCAGGTAGGCTGTGTGGACTATCTTTCCTTCATCTATGGCCTTGGTAACTGTTTCAAAGAAGTCAACTAGGTTTGAGAGGCAAGATCTGCCTTTAACAAAGCCGAATTGGGTAGGGTCCAGTGTCTGGAGGTTCCCAATGTCTTTGTTTATGAGATCCATGATGATGCACTCCATAGCTTTGCAGACCAGGCTAGTCAGGCTTATAGGTTCATAGGTTGGTACTGGGCTATCTGCCCGAAGGCATATATTAGCCCAGCCACGTTGTGGGGTATTCACTGCCCTTTTAGTAGTTCCCTAGACCCTTGTAATAGCAGCTAGTACCCTTGGCCCCTATCTAGTAGTGCTGTTGGTGTGATCCCCTGTGTGAACTTTCTGTTACCCATCCACTCATCAAGGTTCCTCTTGAAGAGTGATAGTGAAGGGCTCTGTCTTATGTAGATCGGGATCCTGTTCCATAGTAAGGGAAGTCTCTGCGAAGGGAATCTATCCCTCCAGCATGTTCTATTCATTGTTGTGTTGAGGTTTATATCCCTAGAGCGTGTAGCTCGAGTAGATTTGGTTTTGCTAAGATGGAGCATGTTCAACAATTCTGGGTTGGACATGGCTCTGTACGTTAGACAGAGATCGCCTCTGAGAAAGCGGTATGCAACAGAGAACAGTCTTAGCTTTTTCAATCGTGCTGCATAGGGCAACTGTTTGAGGCCAGTAATCTTCTTGGTTGGGTACCTTTGTGGTCTCTCCAGCTGCTGGAGATGTCTAGCCAGGTACATTCCAGTTAGTGCATTGTACTCAATAATGGGTCTGATGAGGGAAGAGTAGAGGGGCACCAATACATCCTGAGATCTTGATGTGAACCCTTTCGTGATCAGATGGGTCACATAGAAGGATTTTCTAACCACTTTGGCAACATGGTTATCAAAGGAAAGCTGACTATCTACTTGGGTCCCTAGATCCCTTATTTCTTTTTCAGATTTCAGGGGATTATCTCCTATGTTGTAGTTTGCGGGTACTCTGTTTTTTCCAAGGGGGATTACTACGCATTTTTTTGCATTTAGCTTGAGACCATGGCTTTGACACCATGCATCAGTCTCATTTAGGCCCTTCTGGAGGGTCTCCATGTCGGCCAGAGACTCTATTATAGCACCCAGTTTGCAGTCGTCTGCAAACTTAGTCAGCCACAGCCTCTGTGCTTGCCTGTACTTCTGAGAAGTATATGCCAAGCAGGAGGGGCCCCAGGACAGAGCCCTGAGGAACACCACTCATTACTGGTCTGGATTCGGACATAGATCCCGCTACTCTTACTTTATGGGATCTGTCTGAGAGCCAGTTTGCAATCCATCTTGTGACATAAGGGTTTATGCCCAGGCTGGTGAGCTTATCAATAATACCTGAATGGGGAATGGTGTCAAATGCTTTAGCAAGGTCAAGGTAAGCCGTGTGTACTTCCTTTCCCTTATCTATAGCCTGAGTAACTGTCTCAAAGAAATCCACCAGGTTCAGGAGGCATGATCTGCCCTTGACGAAGCCGAACTGTGTGGGGTCCAGCGACTGGAGGTTCCCAATCTCTCCATTTATGAGTTCCATAATGATTTGCTCCATAGCCTTACAGATCAGACTGGTCAGGCTTATTGGTCATTAGTTCCCAGGGTCATTTGTGGCCCCACCCTTGTATACCACCATTGCCGTGCTCCATTCTATGCGCACATATCCTGTGGAGAGGCTGAGACTGAACAGGGTATTAAGATGCGGGGTTAATTCCTTTTGTTCCTTTATAGGGCGATAGTTCCCGGGATCCGTTGTGGCGCCACCTTTGTGGAGCGGGATAGCTGTTGCTGTACGCCATTCTTTGGGTACATATCCTGTAGTAAGGCTGAGTTTGAACAGTGACTTTATGTGAGGGTTCAGTTCTTTTTGGAGTTCGTGTAAGACGCAGTCCGGGACTCCATCCGGTCCCATTGATGCTGTGTTTTTTGCTTTGTAGAGGGCTGCTTTCACCTGTGTGTCTGTGATGTCTGGGAGACTACATTCTTCTGGGATAGACACTGGCCGTTTTGGAGGGGAAGGGGGGGTAAAGTTTGCACTGAACCTGTCTGCCAGGATGTTGGCAATGTCAGTGGGTTCAGTGTATTTTTTGCCATTTTACACCAGCTCAGAGCAGATCTGGGAGTTGCCACCTAGATTCTTGATGTAGGTAAAGAAGGCCTTGTGATTATCTTTAGAGTCTTTGGCGATTTTTCTTTTGAAGCTGGCCTTTGATGATTTTATGAGGGATCGTAGTTTCTTGCTAATACTGATCAGGGATGCCCTCCCTTTTTGGGATTTTGCTCTATCATGTAATAGTTTCCTCCTTCTGTTGTATAGCTTACTTATGGCTGGGGTCCACCAGACTGGTCTCCTGTTTTTGGAGGAGTGAGTCTTGGTTTTACTTGGGATGGCTCGATTCATGCATTCCTGTAGGTGCTCATAGAATGCATTTGTAAAGGAATCTATGGTTTGGGCAGCATTTTCCATTAGCCTGTGGGCTTTGAAGCTTTCCACCTCTGTCTTGAGAAGTGTGAAGTTTGCTTTTGAGAAATATTTCACAGTGGTTTCCTTGGCTGGGGGTGGGATCGGGATGTGGATGTCCAGTGTGATTAGTTTATGGTCTGATCTTACCAATGAGGGGTTTACCTCTGGTATGGAACATTGAGCCCCCATGTTGGTGATGACCAGGTCCAATATGTTGTCCCCTCTTGTGGGAGTGGTGACCAGTTCTTCCATGGCGTTTAAGGTTATAAACTCCTGGAACTGTTGGGCAAAGGAGTTGGACTTGAGTAGTTTTCCCAGTCAATGTTTGGGTAGTTGAAATCACCCAATATCATGGTGTTTGGTGAGACCTTCATATTCTCCAATGTTCTCAGGAATGCCGAGTGGAGGTCCTGAGACAAGGTGGGTGATCTGTAGCAAGCTACAAACTGAAGAGCAGTTTTGCCCACTGTTAGTTGCACATGGATGGTCTCCGATGCCTCGTGCAGTGCCACTAACCTGGAGGTGTGGGTATCCTTGATGAAAATGGATACTCCCCCGCCTTTTGTATTTCGGTCCGAGTTCTGGGGCCGAAAGGCATGGTACGAGTTATATCCTGGTAGTGCTGGTGTGCTCTCTGGAGCCTTGAACCAGGTTTCCGTTACTGCACAGATATCGATTTTCTCCATACTGAGGAGTGCCTCGACTGCGTGCATCTTGAGGTTTAGACTTCTGGCGTTGAGTAGCATTACCATTAGTTTTTTGTTTCTTGTGTTGTCTATGGAGGTGGGTTTGTCTTTTGAGCCTTGCCTAAAAAAGGCACTATGGGGGGGCAAGAGCCTTAGCCAGTATTCGAAAGCCTAAGTGTGACAGGTGCAAGCCGTCCCTAGCAAAGCAACATGGCTTGTCAAGCATGTCATCACAGGCTGACAGACACTGGATCCCCTTTGAATGACACCAATAGCTTAGCCAATTGTTAAAATTGATCATTTTGTCTTTATACTGTGGCATCATTCTTGGTGAGGGCATATATATATATATATATATATATATATATATATATATATATATATATATGTATTACATATATATATACATATGTGTGTGTGTGTGTGTGTGTGTGTGTATATATATATATGTGTATATATGTGTATATATATATATATATATATATATATATATATATATATATGTGTGTGTGTGTGTGTGTGTGTGTGTGTGTGTGTGTGTGTTGTTCTCCTTCTTCTTTCTGCTTTTCCCGGTTAGGGGTCACCACAGTGGAACTCCGGTCTGCTAATGATTGGCATTAAAATTTTTACGGGTGCCGAGTTGCCAGCTCGACACCCAACCTTCAGCGAAGGCACACCCATTCTATGCATGCCTTTCGAACGCCACTCGACCACTGTGAGGACATGCAGACTCCATACAGAAGGCGCTCCAGCTGAGAATCAAACGGGAGAACCTCTTGCTGTGAGGCAACAATGCTACCGCTGCACGGCTTATATAGATATATATATATATATATATATATATATATATGTATATATATGTATATATATGTATATATATATGTATGTATATGTATGTATATATATGTATATATATATATATATATATATATATATATATATATATATATATATATCTATATATATCTATATATATATATATATATATATATATATATATATATATATATATATATATATATATATATATGAGCGGCCACGGTGGTGCAGTGGTTAGCATTATCGCCTCACAGCAAGAGGTTCTCTGGTTCGATCCTCGGCTAGGGTGCCTTCTGTGCGGAGTCTGCATGTCCTCCCTGTGGTCGTGTGGGTTTGCTCCGGGTGCTCCGGTTTCCTCCCACATCCCAAAGACATGCTGCAGGTGGACTGGACACTCTAAATTGGCCCTAGGTGTGAGTGCGTGTGTGTGTGCCTTCTGTGGAAGGTTGGGCACCAGGCTGGCAACTCGACACTGTAAAACTCCACTGCCAATCATGAGTGGACAGGTGATCCACTGTGGCGACCCCTAACCGTGTAAATCCGAAAGAAGAAGATATATATAGATATACCGAAATATTGAATTTCAGTATCTCGAGACTGTAAAGTCGACAATTCTCAAAACTGAAAATCCACTTACTTGCATCACAGATAACTGAATTAACACCTCTCACAGCAATTCCATACATATAGCTTCCGTCAGTGGTAGCTGGGTCTACGGAGCACTCTAGGCAGTATGGCTGACTTGCAATACCCTGCGCCAGGAAGTTTTGGCATGATTTATGAAACGGGCATATCACAAAAAGGGAAAGTGGTGCTGCTACTACAGGGATATATTATGAACCTAGAAAGAGCCCTGAAAAATGAAAAGTATTGGTGTTCCAAGTGGAAAGCTGCCCAACAGTGTAAAGGTAGGGCAATTAGAATGACTTGTGCCACTGGAGAAGAGTTACTTAAAACTGTCCAGCATAATCATGCAGGGGATCCGACCGAAGTTGCCAGGTACAAGGTATGTTCAGAAGTGAAATATAGGGCTGAAGTGTCAAGGGATACCTCATGTTTGCTAGTGAATGACGCTCTAGCCTCCACATCTGTAGATATAATCCCTAACCTACCTTCATGAAAAGCACTGTTACAGCAAGTTGGGAGGGTGATGAGGAAAGACACCAGACATAGTAGCAACCCCACCATGCAGTTACAGGATATAGACGTAAACCTCTTCTCCACGAAAACACGGGTATTTGTAGAAAAGAGGATTGCTGATACTAGCACAGATAACATAGTAATTGTCCTTACTACTGTCAATAACCTATACGATCTCAGCAACGCTACAATATGGTTGGTGAATGGCACATTTTTCTATAAGGACATCATCTGCCGTCAACTTTACAGTATACGTGGACTAGTCAAATACGGTGGCTATAGCAAATCTGTGCCATTATTATTCTGTTTGATTTGTAAAAAATCATTGAAAGTGTATAATTATATGTGGCACTGTGTTTATCAGCTGCTTGCAGAACATGGCTTTGACACCTCTCTTTGTTATGTGTTGTCAGATTTCAAAATAGCTGCTATTAAAAGTATCAAATCCAATATTAATGGTGTTACAGCTAAAGGCTATATGTTCCACTTTGGCCAGAATATCTGGCAAAAAGTACAACAGTTGGGTTTGGCGTCTCCTTATAATAACTTTCAGTAATCAGTCAAGTGTTTGGTGGCAATGGCTTTCCTGCCTGAGAAGGAGGTTTTACCGGTATTTGCACTGTTGCGAGAGCCCTTCTCTGCAGAAGGAAGGGAGTTGATACAGTACTTTTCAGACTGGTATGTTCTGAGCAAATGTAGGAAATTTACTACCCATACCATGTCTCAATGTAGATTCCCACCTCTTTTTCCTGTTGAGTTCTAGAATATGTTTGACTTAAATGCCCTGTTTCTCCCCGGATGCAGAACTCTGTGGAGGCCTGGCATTATAGACTAAAATGTTTATTAGGAGCCAGAGCTACAGAGTTGGGTATCTTGATGCCAACACTGGCCAGGGAACAGGATCAGATAGAAGAACTCAGGGTTTGGATGGCTGGTGGGTGTCTGCCTTCGCTGAAAAGACGACAGGTAGTCTGGAAACATGCACAGTTTGAGCATATTCTGAATAACAGAGGATCTTACGATACAGTGGGTTTCTTGAGAGCAATTGCAAGAGTTCTAAAAGTGTGAGCCATGTACATTACTGTGTGCTTACTATTTCTGTTCTTCAGCAGTACAGGATACTCTCTGTGATTGCAGTGGTGTAACAGTGTTCCTAGTGAGGGACTGTGTGATTTTATGTACATGTCACGGTGGTGGAGTTCTTATGGTGACGAGGAGTGTTGACAGCACATGAAGTGGGGAATACCTGTGAAGTCTCTCGATTAGTTGATGGTGCATTATGTATTTGCTGGTGATGTCGTTGGAGTTGTGATGGTGACAGGAAGTATTTGGAGCACATACACTAAATAAAGGAAGTGTTTGGAGCACATATAGTACATAAAGGTTTTCGCAAACCCTGATTTTCGATATTTTGGGGTTTCAATATTCTGAGTCTTGAGAATTTGTACTTTCGGTTTTGTGCATTGTCGACTTCATAATCTCGAGGTACTGAAATTCGATATTTCGGTATCTTGAGCTTGTAAAGTAAATATATATATGTGTGTGTGTGTGTGTGTGTGTATATATATATTCAGAGTTTTCTCTAGATTTGTCATTTGAAGCTTAAGCCCTTTATTGCTATCCCTGTGGTACACCTTGTTTTACCATTGCTGGTATTTTTTTTTTTAATAACTAGGTATTTGCTATTACCAGTGTTGGTATTTTCTTCAGTTGGTTGCATTTGCTAGACTATCAGAAAAACCTACTGGCTTTAAAAAGTGTTCTGCTTGCAGACATAAGATTCCAAACTGTGACAGCCATTATCAATGTGCATATTGCTTAGGTTCAGGTCATCTTTAATGTTAATTGCAGCATTTGTTCCAGCTTCAATAACAGGGCTTTAGTCGAGAGGAAGAATAAATTAAACCTTAGAAGTCTCCTTCCACCTTCTGCATCATCTGTCTCTGGAGCCCTATCTTCCTCTAAAAAATCATCAGGAGAAACAGCAGAAAAATGTAAAGATTCGAGGAAGTGCTTCTCTGACTGCTCTTCTCCCTCAACTTTCCCGTCTAGTCTCCGCCTAAGAAAATATCTAAACTGTTGGATCTGACCCGCCTCCATGGGCTTGACTCCAGCAAAATGCGGCTCAGTAGTCCAGTGGTTAACATTGTCACCTCACAGCAAGAGGTTCTCTGGTTCGATTCTCGGCTGGGGTGACTTCTGTTTGGAGTTTGCATGTTCTCCCTGCGTTTGCGTGGGTTTCCTACGGGTACTCCGGTTTCCTCCCACATTCTAAAGGCATGTATCTGGAGCATTTCTCTCCAGGCTTCCGCTGAAAACAGGCTCTGTGGAGGCTAGTCAAACTTTCCCAGTCAACAAATGTTAAATAAATAAATAAATAAATGCACACAGTATTTCCAGATGCCGTTCGCTGCACTCAGCACAGTTTCCCTTAAGAGCACAAAGGTAGCACACTACAGACCTGGGGATAGCCTTCCTCTCCAGGCCCCAAATAAGGCTCCACATTTTTCTCTGCAGAAACCAGTGTTCTTTGTCCCTGTTCCAAGTAGCTGATGCACACACTTTTTAAGATTTGATTTACACACACACACACACACACACACACACACACACACACCTGGGAAAGGCTGGCACACATCGACCAACTATGGCCCCCTCTGCTCAGACTATAAGGTAGATTCGCTGCCACCATCCAGCTACTTTAAGACTCTTACAAGGTTATCCAATTATACTCAGTGAAATTAATACTAATACTAATGGTAGTGCTGACCAAATAGCAAGGCTTTCAGGAGTGGCCGCAGTGTCACTAAATAAGTATAAGTACTCTCAAAGGTTAAAATATTCTCTAAAAGACCAGCCACAATGAAAAGTTTAAATATATTTAATAATAAATAATAAAAGAACATAAAAATGGTAAATATCTAATCTGATGTTATTAATCTTCTTTCCATTCATCACTGATGGGTTAGGTTCTGAGCCCTCGGAACCGAGTCTGCCTTATACCAAGCTCGCACCAGCCAAAAAACTTTCAAGCTAAATCTCTACCCAGAATGCCCTTCTCCCTGTTAGCTCAGATTGTGTTTGCTAGAGAAAGAGAAGTAAAACCAAGGCCACTTCTGATCTCGTTTGCCCTGGAGTCATATAGCCGTGTTTCAGCCGAGCTCTCAGCTAAGTGGAACTTTGTTTGATATTTGTGCGGAAAACTTTTGATATCTTCATTTTTTATTGTGCGAATAGTATTTCTAGTGGTTTTTCTTCTGTCTAACCTTGTTTTTCTCCTCTATACTCTACCCGTTGTTACCGCTGGTAATCGTTCAAGTACCATTCTTGGTATGGCTTTTCCTCCCTTACCCTTGTGGTATTTCTTCAATACCATAGCTGATATTGTCTTTCCTGTTTAACCTGTTATCTTTGGCTTTTAGTAAGGTGTTTCTTTTCTCTTTACATACCACTGTATTACTATAATTGTGACTTTTTTGAATGGTGTTTGACTTGTTCTAGTTGGAATATATGGTTAGCCTGTGGTTTATTTCTATTACGATGTCGGATAATAAGGGTACTTCAGGTTTTAAGCATTGTGTTTCATGTAATGGCAAGTCACCTAATAGTGATTCATATGATGACTGTGTATACTGTTTAGGAGTACCCCGCCTTTCGGTGCAGTCTCCGTGTGATATTTGTCAGAGTTTCAACCAACGCACTCTTAATAAGTGCAAAAATTAATTCTGAAAGGGTTACTCAATTCTCCCTTCTCAAAAGCCATTTCTGCGATGGAGGTCTCAACCCCTCCTAGTAAAGACAAAAAGAGATCCCACTCGGTCCCTCCTCACCATTGGGTGATCAGGGCAAGCATGGGAAATCAGAGGTCCCAAAGTTATCTTCGGAGCATAAATCTGCCTCTACGGCTTTGTCTTCCTTGGCTCCGAGCATCTCGAAACCTTCCATACTGGCACCAGTTTCGGCACTGGTCCTGCTTCCAGCATCAGTCATAGACCTTACTACACCTATTTTGACTTTGGCACCTGTGGCCACTTCAACTTAGGGCACACCTTCGACTATTCGTTAGAGTCCATTTTGGAACAGACCGTTTCTGCTCCGAGTGCCTCTTTGCACCGAGCGCTATACCGACTTCATTGGCTTGGACCCCTTTACTTCTAATCTCGAAACTAGAGACCTCAGTGCCAGCAGACCTTGCACCACGGACCCAATACTCCCCATTCCATAGATCCGTTTCTGGGTCAGGTATACAGCGCTTTCATTGATTGTCCTGACTCCCCATCCGGAGTATCCACTAGATCCACCAGGAGCTGTCGGAACACAACATGGTGTGTCTTGTGTACCAGTTGTTGTTAGCCAGGGGGAATCCCCACACTTTCTAAGACCCATCCCCCTGCAAGACTTGGGTTGACCTATCCATGGACTCCATCTTACACTCCTCCTTGGACCATTTTGGTTCCGAAGCCTTCTGCTCCGACATTCATCATTGAACCCATCACCTCGGCGCCTACAGTGCATCTCACTCCAGTTTCAAGTTTGCTCCTTTGGTCCTCAGCTCCCTCTGAACAGGTCCTTCCTCAAGCTGGGGATTGGGGGATGGGCGCTTTGGCACGGGGCATGGAGCCCCTTTCTCCTCAGTTCCATCCTCGGTGCCAATAGTCACGTCCACTCCGATTCTGCTTGAGGCTGCACCCACAGGAGTGGGTTCATCGGAGCGGGGTTTGACCCCAGTCCCGAGGTTGTCTTTCTCGGTTCTGGGCTCCCATCCCTCTTCGGGCAGACCTGCCTTCCCCGCGATGGAGAGGGCTCTTGCTTCTGGTAGCACTCTGATGTCGGATCCCCAGTTTTTGCCCCCTGAGCTGCAGCTGTCACATACAACCTCTGGGACACCGGGCAGAGAAGCTGCAGGACACCCCTGCTCAGGGTACACACTCTTACGATTTCTCCTCTGAGACTTCCACTGAGGAGCCCCCTTGAAAGAGGAAGTGTAAGAGGAAGCACATGGACTCACCTGAGGAGTCATTAACTGAAGACATGGACTACGATGGTGAAGGGTCCCTGCAGTCACCTCCTGATGATGTCTCCTTCGGAGACATCTTGGAAATGTTAAAGCAGAGAGGTGACTGGAAGCCCTCCAACCCTTCATCTGAGGAGTTCGTGTTCCGGCAGGCTTTCCGTGTCCGGCCTTCTACCTCGTGGGTGACCCCGCCTGCCAACGAGCTTTTCCAGGTCATCATGCAACGCGCACTTGGAAGAACACTGATTCCATTGAGGTGTTCCCTTGGAGACCAGACAAAATTCTTTCCCCTCCCTAGAAGAACCCCCATTGGTCCAAAGGGTTACCAGTCGATGCTATGGTGGTGGCGGCGTCCACGAAAAAGGAGTTTGCTGAGGAAAGTCCCACTGTCACCCACCCAACAGGGAGTCCCAGGCAGTGGACTGACTTGGGAAGCGTGTTTTTGCATCAGGGACCTTTGCTATACGGTCCCTGAATTATTTGGCACATTTCACAAGGCTCCAAAGGGACTTGATCTCCAAACTCTCTGAGACGCTCACAGGACAGTTGTCTGATGAGGTCTGTGACAAAGTGGCCTTGCATCTCGCAATCCTGGAACCAATATCTAACTCGTCCATGAGGTTGCTGTCACATGGAACCAAAGGGGTGGCTAGAGCAGCAGGTTCGGGCATTGTCATGAGGCGTCATGCCTGGATGCTCATTTGTGACCTCGCGGATGCCTTTAAGTCTTCCTTTCTGAATGCTCCCATCGAAGCTTCATCCCTTTTTGGTTCCAAAGTAAAGAACACACTAGGCAGGTGCGAGCAAGAAGAAAAAACCCTGTCTGCCATAGGCCTATGGTTTTCCAACCCTCAATGTACCTTCTCCAAGAATCAGAGGAGTGGAAAAATGTGACACAAAAAGTCTCAGGGTCCTTTCCGTGCCGCACGTGGTGATTTTACCCCCAGGGGCAGAGGGGGTAACAATTCCAGAAGATGCCTTTATAGAGGCAGAGGGGGTCCTCATAACCAAGGATCTGAAGTAGGCAGACTTCATTTGTCTGCAACCTGTGGGTATCGGATCCGACCTCGGATCTGAGCCGGCATTTCAAAAGCTTAGGCTCCGAGCTCCTAGCTCCTCCCTCTTACCCATAACCCCTTGCCAAGCCCTGACTGACCTCAGATTTCGTTTGCCGCTTTCAAGTTGCGACGGATTCCTTGAGCTCCTAGTGCAGATAAGTTTTTCTGACAGAAAAATTTTCAAAAACCTTAACTTTTTTAATTTAATTAGTTAGAAGTGATTGTGTTAGGCTTTCCTCTCTCTTTCTTTTAAACTTTTCTCGGGTTTTACGTAGTTTGTGTGTGTGTGTATGTTTGAGGCCTGTTAGGGCTTAACATGTCTGAAGCCCATAAGGCTGTAT
The DNA here is from genome assembly GCF_019279795.1 of Protopterus annectens. NCBI lineage: Eukaryota > Metazoa > Chordata > Ceratodontiformes > Protopteridae > Protopterus > Protopterus annectens. The sequence continues at coordinate 418,722,088 of NC_056733.1, read as the reverse complement.
TCTCTAAATGTACCGAGTGTGGCCATAAGCTGTCCCCAGCGGATGGCCACACTCGGTGCGTTAAATGCTTGGGGGTTGAACACCTGTCATCTGGTTGTACCATTTGTGCAGGGTTCAACCCTCGAGCTTTGAGGGAGCGGAGGTCGAAGCTGGTGCTGGCGGGACTTCTCCCTCCAGATACCGCTTCGGCTTCTGCCCCTTCTACTCAGCAACCAGTTGCTGTGGGCTCTCCTCCACCGGCTGGGACTCAACCTCCCTCTAAGATGCCAGAGGAGAGAGAGTCTTCTAGGGAGAGAGAGAAGAAGGAGAGGCACAGGGAGAGGCACCACAAACAGAGAGCTGAAACCTCCAGTTCGGCTCCTCCATCTAAGCGGGCCTCCCCTGTGCCTTTTAGCTTTCCTCCTCCTCAGCTCCACTCCCCTCGGTCCTCTCCTGGGCCCGAGGAGGAGGAGGCTAGCCCTTCAGCAAGGTCCCCAAGGCGGCTCTCTAGGTCCGCTTCGGTGGCCTCCACCAGATCCACATTTTCCATGAGTGAAGCAGATATGGACCGGATGATGAGGAAATTCATCCAGACCCAAATGCAAATGGGAGTGCTCCTAGCCCCTCATCCGGGAGGGGCTTGACCCTTTTTCGCCTTTGGCTCCTTCTCCGACCCATACCATGGGTTCGGAGCTGTCGGCGCCGGGCAGAGTTGGATCCGGGGTGGGTCGGATCCGATAGGTCGGCGCACCTCGGATCCGTCCCCATCCCTTGAGTGCTTGGTGCCGGACCCGACCTCGAGCCGAGGACCGAGCCTCGGATCCGAGGGAGCTGGTGTGTCTTCGGCTCCGTCCAGGTTGGAGCACACCGGTCTCTCGGATCCGACGGTTTCGGCTCCGATCCGCGCCGGATCCGAGTGGGGTCGGCTCGGGGTTTAGAGAAGCTGGCTCCCCTCGGCCTTCGACGTAGTGGAAAGGGCACTGTTGAGGACGTCCCGGACCCCCGGTCCCTGCCACGGCTCCATCCCGCACTCCCTTGCAATTGGGCTAGGCTCCCACCAGCCGGTCCCAGGGACAGCCCGCCTCGATGTCCCATGTAGTTCCCTTGGAACATCCAGCTGCGGAAGAGTACTCCTCGGACAGCCCCCCCGATGAAGTACCTCGGAAGCGTAAGTGCAAAAGGAGGCACATGGACTCCCCCGAGTCCGTTACCGAAGACACAGACTTGGATGAAGGGGAAGGCTCCCCAAGATCACCCCCTGAAGACGTCTCATTTGGAGACATTATGGAAATGTTAAGGATCAGGGGGGGGTGGTCTGCCCCCAAGGCTTCCTCAGACGAGTCTGTGTTCTTGGAGGCATTCGAGGCGGGCCCATCTACCTCTTGGGTGTCCCCTCCTGCCGACCCTCTGGTGGACCTTATATCCATCAGAGCGTGGAAGGATCCGGACACCGTTGAGCCTGTACCCAAGCATCCTGACCGTATCCTTTCCCCTCCAGCGGACCGCACTCACTGGAGCAAGGGCCCCCCAGTAGATGCCATGATGATGGCTGCAGCCACTAAGAGGGAATTGGCCCAGGAGAGTCCCTCTATGCATCCTCCGGGCAAGGAGTCCCTCGATGGATCGCATTGGGAAGCGAGTTTTCAGTTCAGCAACCTTCTCTTTGAGAGCGCTGAACTACATGGCACACGTCATCAGGATGCAGCGGGATCTGATTAAAGAATACGCTGCATCTCCCCCAGAGTCCATGTCGGGTGAGGATAAGCAGGTATACTCCACCGAATGGCCACTCTTAGAGCGGTTTCTAACACATCTATGCGGCTACTTTCTCACGCTACCGAGGGAGCCGCTAGAGCCAGCGGAGCAGGCCTAGTCATGAGGCGGCAGGCCTGGCTCCGCCACTGTGATTTCGCAGAGCCCTTCAAGGCGACTTTCGCGAATGCCCCCTTTGATGGTTCTGCCTTGTTTGGCAAGACTGTTCGCGAAACACTGGTCCAGAGCGAAAAGGACGGGAAGACGCTGTCTGCCGGAGTCCGCTTCTCAGCTCCCCAGAGGTCCTTCTCAAGAACCAAAGGGACAGAAGAAGATGTGGTTCGAAATCACAGCAGTCCCAACCTGCTCCGTATAACCAGTCCTCCCGTGGCAGAGGAGGACAGGGAGGTCGCCGTCCTAGAGGCAGGGGGGCTCCTAGAAACTTTGGGTCCAGAGAACCTTTCTCTGAGAGACCCACGCAGCAGCCCTGAAGGGTTGCCCGGCTGTCCGTCTCTGGAGGCAGTCGGGGGGCGTTTCTCGAGGCACCTAACTTCTTGGGAGTCCATCACATCAGACCGTTGGGTGCTTCACGTGATATCCAGAGATTATACAATCCCCCTGTACAAAGTTCCCAGATCTCGCTGCCTCCCAGATGTTCCACCCGACCAAAGGGAGGCAGCAGCTATCGAAATCGAACAGCTGCTAGAAAAAAGAGCTATCCAGTGCGTCCCCCCAGATCAAACCGGGTCAGGGTTTTACTCCAGGTTCTTTTTGGTGCCAAAGAAAACGGGGGACTTAAGACCAATCTTAGATCTTTCCCTGCTGAACCTGTCAGTAACCAAGCAAAAGTTCCGGATGGTCACCCTTCAATCTATACTCCCCCTCTTGAGGGAGAACGACTGGATGTGCTCCATTGACCTCAAGGACGCGTACTACCACATTCGCATGGACAGACGGTCCAGGAGGTTCCTTCGCTTCCGGCTGGGAGCCAGTCATTACCAGTTCAGGGTCCTCCCTTTGGTCTCACCTCAGCCCCAGGGTGTTCACCAAGGTTCTAGCGGTGGTAGCGGCCCACCTGAGGCTCCAGGGATTACAGGTCTTTCCGTACCTGGACGACTGGCTCCTGACGGCATCATCAAGGCATCTTCTGTGCTCAGCCAGGGACTACTTTCTTCGACTAGCCCCAAGGCTGGGCATCACTGTCAACTGGGAGAAATCTTTACTGCACCCCACACAAGCTATAGATTTCATAGGAGGAAGGCTAAACACCAGGTCAATGCGAGCCTTCCTCACTCCAGACAGAATTGCCAACCTGAAGTGTCATGTAGCAGCGGTCCTGCAACCATTTCCGACTGCAGCTTCGGTCCTGAGGGCCCTAGGTTCGATGGCGGCAGCTATCCCGCTTCTTATTCATGCACGCTTACACATGCGGGTTCTTCAATGGACCCTTCAGGTTCAGTGGTCCCCTCTCTGTTCCTCTCTCAACACTCCGATAGCGGTCAGCAAAGCGTGCAAGGATTCCCTTCTTTGGTGGCTTCTTTCTCCGGAGCCCCTGACAGGGAGACTTTTTGTGCTGCATTTCCCCGAGCCACAGTGACCACGGACGCTTCTTGCCTCGGGTGGGGGGGGCATTCTGCAGGAAAGATTGTCCAAGGCACGTGGAACCCCACAGAGACGTCGTTGCATATAAATGTCCTGGAAATGAGGGCGGTGCTCCTAGCGTTGCAAGCACTTCACCACGTTCTTCCTTCAGGGACTATTGCGATTCAGACAGACAACATGTCGGTAGTCTGGTACATCAACAAACAGGGAGGAACCAGGTCCTATCCCCTTTGTCGAGAGGCCATGAGAGTCTGGGAATGGGCAATTTCCACCAAACGCTTTCTGGTAGCAACGCACATTCCGGGAAAATCCAACATCCTTGCGGACAAACTCAGTCGCACCATTCTTTCACCTCACGAGTGGTCTCTCAATCCTCAGGTAGCGAAGAAGATTTTTGCCATTTGGGGGCAACCCTGTTGCGATCTTTTTGCCTCTCCCTCAAACGCCAAATGCGACAATTTCTTCGCTCTGCTTCCCCACCAGGGAATTCGAGAGATGCGCTGGTGCATGCTTGGCCTCCCGGTCTCCTTTATGCCTACCCTCCACTACCTCTGATGCAGAGGCTTCTGCAGAAAGCCAACAGTTTGGGGAGCAGAATGATTCTCATTGCCCGTTCTGGCCTCGTCAACCCTGGTTCCCCTTTGTATGGTCTCACAAAATCAATCCACCCTGGATTCTGGATCCGATTCGGATCTCATCTCCCACCCTCTGGGAATTTCGGTTCCCAATCACGCACCCTGAAATTGACAGCTTGGCTGCTCCAGTTCCATCCTTGATTAGGACTCGGTATCTCGTCACTGGTCAAGGCCATCTTAGTGGCAGCTCATAAACCTTCCACCAGGCAGGTTTATCGGAGTAAATGGAAGAGATTCTCTATTTGGGCGGTTCAGAGAACTTTGGACCCTTTCTCAGCACCTATGTCAGCAGTGCTGGATTTTTTAACAGACCTCTTTCATCAAGGGGCAAGTTCTTCCACGATTAAGGTACAACTGGCAGCCATCTCGCATTATCACATTGGTCATGAGACAGCTCCCTCATGAGGCGTAAATTGTGCAAAACCTTTCTTAAAGGGATTTTTTGTTGAGGCCTCCAGTCAAGGAGATTGTACCACCTTGGGACCTATCTTTAGTTCTGCAAGCCCTTACTGCTCCTCCCTTCGAGCCTGCAGCTTCTACAGACCTAAAGTACCTTTCCTGGAAGACTGCCTTCTTAGTAGCTATCACTTCAGCCAGAAGAGTGTCTGAACTTCAGGCTCTATCGTCAAGCCGCCTTACCTTTCTTCCTTTCCAGATAGGGTGTGCCTCAGGACCAATCCATCTTTTCTTCGAAGGTCTCTTCAGAATCTAATATCAACCAATCAATCAATTTACCTGTGTTTTTCCCAAGTACTCAAACAAAGGAGAATACAAATTGCATTCCTTGGATGTTCATAGACAATTACGATTTTATATTCACAGAACAGCTGGTCACAGGCAATCAGATCAGCTGTTCGTCTCCTTTGCTAAATTTGCTTTGGGTAAAGCAGTGTCTAAAGTCACACTATCTAGGTGGATTGCTAATTGTATTCTGCAGGCTTATGACACTTCAGGTAGACCTGCTCCTCAGAGGGTTACGGCTCATTCTACTAGGGCAGTCACCACGCCAGCCGCCTTTAAGTCCCGTGTGTCATTGGATGATATCTGCGTGGCAGCTACTTGGGCCTCGCCTCATACCTTTATTTCTCATTATAAAGTGGATGATGTTTCCAGGCGAAGAGCATCCTTTGGCTCAGCGGTGCTCGAACATCCTTCCATGACGGCCGCCCAAGATTCAGGTAGCTGGGGACTGTGTCCCACAGGTTGCAGACAAATGAAGTCTGCCTACTTCAGATTTAGAAGTTATGTACTCACCATAACGTTCCATCTGAGTAGGTGACTTCATTTGGATGCAACCATCCCCCCCTCCATCCCCCTGACCTTTATAGAGCGAGTATTTATGCTTTGTTCATGTACTGTAGTCAGTATTATTTAGGCAAACTCAATCTGAGGTCAGTCAGGGCTTGGCAAGGGGTTATGGGTAAGAGGGAGGAGCTAGGAGCTCGGAGCCTAAGCTTTTGAAATGCCGGCTCGGATCCGAGGTCGGATCCGATACCCACAGGTTGCATCCAAATGAAGTCACCTACTCAGATGGAACGTTATGGTGAGTACATAACTTCTAATTTCAGAGATTCTTTTTCTGGACAGCCTTACCAGCGCTCCTGAGGAGCAGCCCGATTGCTTACCTCTGAAAGCAGTCAGGGGTTGTTTCTCTCTGCACCAAGCTGCCTGGCAATCTATCACCACCGATTGTTGGGTGTAGAGCATTATTACCAGAGGTTAAACTATTCTCCTTTCTTTTCAGCCAAACCTTCCAAGGAAACTTCCCGATGTTCCACCCAGTCAAAAGGAAGAAGCAGCTTCAGAGATTATAAAGCTGTCTCAGAAAACAGTCATCTAACCATTCCCACCAGACCAGTGTGGATCCGGATTTTACTCAAGATTCTTTTTGGTGCCAAAAAAGACAGGGGACTGGAGACTCATTTTAGATCTCAGCAGCTTAAACAAGTCTGTCACCCAAACTGAATTCCGGATGGTCACGGTTCAGTCCATTTTTCCCCTTTTTAAGAGAAGGCGTTTGGATGTGCTCAGTGGCTGTCCGGGATGCATATTACCACATCAAGATTGAGAAATGCTCCAGAAGTCTGCTTCGCTTCCAGCTAGGAGCTAGTCATTACCAATTTGTGCCCTGCCGTTCGGTCTCTTTACAGGCCCCAGAGTGTTCACGAAATGCATGGCAGTGGTCACAGCTCACTTGAAACTAAAAGGATTCCGGGTATTTCCATATCTGGACGACTGGCTCCTTACACCCCCCACTGAGCATCTTCTGGTAACAGCACTGCATTATACCCTCTCTCTGGCAAAATTGTTATGAATAACTATACATTGAGAGAAATTAAACCTTACTCCTGCACAACAAATAGAGTTCATTGGAGCAGTGTTCAATACTCAGTCCTACCTGGTATCACTCCCAATTCACAGACTCCCCTGATTGAGGCTTTAGTTCCGAGTGATACTCTCTCAAACAAAAGTCTCAGCAAGGGAAGTTCTTCAGGCCCTAGGATCTATGGCATGGCAGCTTCAATCCCAATAGTGCCTCTAGTAAGGTTGCATATGTGGACCCTTCAATGGCTTTTTTTTTTTCTTTGTCAATGGTTCCCAAGCTATCACCCCCTCGGTTACCAGATTCATATAACCATTTCTTGCAAACAAGACCTCCTTTGGTGGATGAGGCCAGACGCAGAACTTTGGAGTTGCCCATTTCAATCCCCTCAGCCCACAGCCATTGTGACCACGGATGCTTTCTTGAGCGGGTGGGGGGGCCATTTTCAGGGAAAGACTGTCCAAGGCACATGGTCCACCTTAGAGGCCACCTGCATATCCATATCAGTGTTCCGGAACTGAGAGCTGTGCTGTTAGCATTACAGGCCTTTCATTCAGCTCTTCCTTCCGGGACAATTGCAATTCAATCAGTTAATATGTCAGTGGTCTGGTATATCAAGAAGCAAGGAGGAACCAAGTCCTTCCCCCTATGTCGAGAAGCCATGAGAATTTGGCAGTGGGCGATAGCTTCCACCTGCTTTCTGATAGCAACGCATATCCTGGGAAGCTCCAACGTGATTACGGACAAACTGAGAAGATGCATCCTCATGCCTCACGCGTGGTCTCTCAACCCCGAGGTGGCGACAGATATCTTCAGCCACTGGGGCCAGCCTTGCTGCTATCTTTTCACCTCGCCATCAAACAACAAGTGCAGCAGCTATTTCACCCTACTTTCCCCGGAGGTGGAGTCACCAAGGGATGCTCTAATCCATGACTGGCCCACTGAATTTCTTTACACTTATCCTCCCATCCCCCTGATTCCTCAATTTCTAAAGAAAGCTCTTCAGTTGAGATGCAAAATGATCTTCATAGCCCCGTTCTGGCCTCGGCAAGTTTAGTTCCCCTTCCTCTAACCTCACCTAGTATACCCGCCGTGGATTCTGGACCCTCTACCAGATCTGATTACTCACCCCCAAGGGCTGAGTCACTCAAATCTGTCCAGTCTCAAGCTGACAGATTGATTTCTTCACTTCCATTAGTCGCCAGGGAAGCTAATCTCTCCTTGCCTGTTCGAAACATCATTCTGGCCTCTCATAAACCATCCACCAGAAGACTATATCAGGATAAATGGAAAGGTTCTCCATCTGCTCCAAGGATAACATGCTAGACCCGTATTCTGCTCCAGTAACTGCAATGCTTCAATACTTGGCTAAGTTTTTTGATAATGGAGCCTCTGCCTCTACCGTACGAGTACATCTAGTGGCAATTTCCAATTTCCACAATGGCATAGATGGCACTCCTCTTATCTCTTTACGCCTATGCAAAGCCTAACTCAAAGGGACCTCTCATATCAGGCCTCCTGTCAGACAGCCCATGGAACCATGAAGCCTCACTCTAGTCCTTCAATCTTTGACTCAAAAACCTTTTGAACCTGCAGCGAAGTTTGGCCTAAAGGTTAAATCCTTGTTCTTGGTAGCCATCATGTCCACCAGAAGAGTCTCGGAGCTGCACGCATTGTGTATAAAGAGGCGTTATCTGGTATTTCATAAAGACAGAGTATCACTTCAGATAAATCCATCCTTCTTTCCCAATGTTGTTTCTGAATTCTCCATAAACTAGACCATTGATTTACCAGTGTTTTTTCCAAATTTTGCCAATAGAGGAGAGTACTGCCTTCACTCTTTAGACATACATAGACAACTGAGATTTTACCTAGACAGGACCAAACCTATCCGTGTATTGGAATAGCTTTTCATCTCCTTTTCTGGACCCAAAATGGGAGAGGCTGTTTCCAAGGTTACATTATCAAAATAGCTAAGGGACTGCATATGCTTCATCTACTCCCTCAGTAATGAACCTATGCCAATAATTAAAGCTCACTTCACTAGCTCTATGGCAACATCTGTGGCTTTCCATTCCAGGGCTTCCATGGATGACATCTGCACAGCAACTACTTTGGCTAAGCCTCATACCTCTATCAATCTTTACAGATTGGACTTGGTCTCCAGAGGAAGAGCTACCTTTGGGTCAGTGGTACTCAGGAATGTTCTTCCATAAGGGCCACCCATGGACCTCATGGTAGCTTGGGATTCTGTCCCGTCAGTGATGAATGGAAAGAAGATGAACAACATCAGATAAAGAAGTTATGTCTTACCATAATGTTCCATCTGTGTTGTTCATCTTCTTTTATTCATCACTTCCCCACCCTCCTTCCCCTTCCAAAGGCTCCTGGGGGGTACTTTGGGTCTAAGTACTGCCCCTAGGGTATTTGCGCAGAAGTGGCCTCGGCTTTACTTCTCTTTCTCTAACAAACTCGATCTGAGGTAACAGGGAGAAGGGCATTCTGGGTAGAGGCTTAGCTCAAGAGTTTTTTGGCTGATGCGAGCTTGGTATAAGGCTGACTCGGTTCTGAGGGCTCTGAACCGTACCCATCAGTGACGAATGAAAGAAGGTGAACAACACAGATGGAACGTTATGGTAAGACATAACTTCTTTTTTTACAATAAACGCCAGAGTTTCGATCACAGGAAATATTAAAAATAACAGAGATGGAAAGGTTCACACAGATACAGAAAAACAGTACTTAACAAATCTCACTATATTTTCCTTACTGATGTAAAGAATTACTCTTCCGTAGTTCACTTACTAGTGCAAGACAAGATAATATAGCTGAATGGTTCTTCTTTGTCAGGTCTCACAAACAGACTACTGTGAGACTTCTGTCTCATCTAGTCTTAAAACATCATTTCGGTGCTGGATTACAGAATGACATCGCATACATCTGGTCATCTGACTGTGGTTCTCACACTACCCTATTTAGTAGAAAATGAACCCAAATCTAGCACATATGTGTCATAATACAGTCACATAGAGTTTTGCTAAGATGTGTTATAGCATCTGGAAACTATAAAACCATTTCAAAAATGTACACCCTTTCAGGGTAACAATTAGTCCCCCCTTAAGGACAATACTGTAGGATTTCTAGTCCTGGTTTTCACAGACATTTTGTCTCTGGCTGCAATCGGAACTATAAGATACAATCTTTATGCCCTAAACCAGGTAATTTAATTTCTGAGTATTTTTCATAGTTAGCTATACTAAGATTAACTTCTTCTCTTCCAGTATCCTCTATTACAATATATTCATTTCAACAGTTACAATACAGTCTGACATATAGGTGTATTTCTATTCTGTCCAGTAGGGGCCACTGTTGATGCATTTTTAACATAAGCAGCTTTACAAATACATTTTCAACACAAGCACCTGTACAAATCAGTTTTATATACAAATGACATATAATTCTTTACAAAATATCAGCTACCTATATCGGCATATGTTACACATCTGCTGTCCTACTTCTCTGGGCATAGCTGGCAATACCTCACATTATCACAAATACCAACAAAAAGACTTTTATTAAGAGCACTTATAATCATCATAGACCCACACAAAGTTATTCAGAACCTGTGGGGGCAAGACTGTTATGCTTCAGCTTTTGAGGTAGTAGAGAGAGCTTTCTTTAATGGAAAAGACATTCTTGCCACCTCAGGTCCACTCTACACTCAGCTGTCTACTGTGGAATCTGGGTCTTATTATCCTATCCTGTTGGGACAGCTGGCCTCATTCAGGGCACTACTGGCACTTCTGAGTCCACTCTGCAACTGGAAGCGAATATGTAAGAGGAGACACCTAAACTGTCCACAAGAGTCCTTAACCAAAGGCAGTAAAGAACAAAAAGTAAAGGACTCCTCCACTGAAAGTACTGCCAAATAAAAATCCAAATAGTAAATCCAAAAGTAAGGCAAGTACTACCACGCTGTTTATGAAGCAACTTCACTTTATTAAAACAATAAAAGCAGTATCATAAGCGCTTTCGGGTAAATCCCTTCATCAGATGATAAAACACTAGTAAAAACATAGTATCTAGTATAGTACAACACAACCAATGAAAATCAATAGTTTACCCTCCTTTTTGCTAGAGCTGGTTTTAAAGGGACAACATCATTTAATTCTGGGGCTTTGTCAGCTCCCAGTCTAAGAATCCATTGCATCTGTTTGTATTCAGTTTCATTGTACAAGTCACTCATTCTTTGACTTCTGTTTACAACACATAACCATAAAGGCAAATACATGATCACTATGCAATTCTATATGTTTGTGCATTGCATTGTGTTCTTTTCTTAGCCTTATATCTGATAGATGCTTAAAAATTCTATCTTTGTCTGCAATTTGTTTTTCCTACATAATGTGCAGTACACTGTTGACAGTTTGCAATATAGACATTTTACGTATTACAGTCAGCTTACATGTTCAAAAAGTACTTCTTGTTGATCCCGGGGTGTATAAAACAGTTTCCTTTTAAAATGTGCTTACAGGCTTTACAGTGTAGGCATGGATAAGTTCCCATCTTCTTGATGCCTGAATTTTTAAAATGCATGGGTTCTTGACATAGAATATCTTTCAATATTTCTTTTAAAAATAAATCTAGGTTGTGTCCCTACAACTCTAGCTATATTCTCATCTGTTAAATGACTTCTCCAGTTGTCTCTAATTATATTACATATACCCCTATATCATTACTGTATGTTGAACTTATTTTTAAACCTTCATTAGCTTTTTGAGCCTCTGCATCTACCTTATTAGGCCATTTTTTACCTCGATATAACCATGGTTTTTCAGTTTGTTTTCTATGGAGACTGCTGTTGTTCATTTCCTTTTTCAGTAGATTTTTGCTGTAACCTCGTGCTTGAAAATTATTATTTAAAGAGTCTGATTCCTGTATAGAGGAATTTTCATTCGTACAAAGTCTGGATATTCTACAGACTTGTCCCTTGACTATGTGTTGGAATACATGTCTAGGGTGCATGCTGTCAAATCTAAGCATGCTGTTGGTCCAACAAGGCTTCCTATATAGTGGTGTCTCTACCTCCCCATTTTCTTTCTTAGTAATACGTTAGTATTCAATAATTGAACTGGAATAATTCAATGAAAATCTGAATAAGCTGGTAGTAGACTCTAAATACTTAACAAAGGATGTTAATTCTGATGTGGTGCACCCCCACAAAAAGAAACCACCGTCCACAAATCTATTATAAAAGAAAAGTTTCTTTCCAATCATGTGCTGCCTCAAATATCACTATATATTCCCAGTATGCCAGGACTAAGTTAGCATATGTGTTCGCACAAGGTGTACCCATAGCTATACCTTGTCTCTGGCAATAATACTTTGTCTGACAAAGAAAAACATTGATGTTAAGTTGTCAATCTCGCCTTCATTCTTGCTTGATGGGTTCGGAGCCGATCCCTCGGCTCCGACTCGGCACTTGCTAAGCTCGAGAGTCACTTTTACCAGCTCGAGGCAGCCCCATATCCCATGATGCAAGGCGGCACCCAGATCTCGTTTGCGTCGCTTATGAGGTCCTCCTTACCAGCTCCTGGTAAGTGATTCACTTTTGGATATTTAGCCCCTTTGTTAAAAACCCTTAATTTAGTTATTAGTTAATTATTTACATTTTGTGACAAAATTCCCTGTCTCTTCTAATATTTTTAGTCAAACTTTACCTATCCCATCCCTCCCTGTTAGGGTGTGTGTGTTTGTTTATAGAAATACCTTTTGGTATTTTATTTAAGTTAAATTTTGACTGGTGTGTGTGTGTGTTTTTCACCTGTGGGGGGTCTATTTTAAAATTACTTCTGCAAAGTGCTCGAAAGGGCAACTTTTCCTGTATTCCGGGCCCTTTACCTGCAAACCCCGTGCTATTTTTATTTTACCGAATTAGGGAAAAAAAAATTATTTTACCTTTTTGCCGGGGGCTCTGGTAAATCGGCCCTTAAAAGAAACTTCCCCCAGGTTCTTTTAACCTCGGGGAGGAGGAGACGGTCCGCTGGAGCCATTTGGCTTGGGGGCCCCGGGCCCCCCATTGGTGGCCCGATTTCCACAATGTCCTGGGGCCCCGGGCCCCACCGTTACTTTTGGGGGGGAGGGCCCCAGCCACTGGCTCCTGGGTCCAATCCCCACTAGTACGGGGTTGATGGCCATTCCAAAGAGGGGGCTTTTGGACCAACTTCCTCCCTCCCTTTTAACGGGCCATGGAGCCTCTTAAGGTTCCAGGTGCTCATATGAGAGTTCAGTGATTCAAGTACAGGTATGGCCCAAATGACATTCCTCCAACAAGATGTTGGTCCCCACCCCAAGTTCCTCCCAAAATTCCCCCGAGCTTTTACTTCTTTAGCACCTGGGGGAAGGATCCCCCTGTTTTGCCCCCCTTTTTTTTTGAATTTTAGAGGGCCGGGTTCCATGGGTTTCCCCCAAAAAGGGGGTGGCCCCCGCCAGCCCCTTTCCCCTTGGGCCCCCCTTGGTGATCGGTCCAATTTTCCCAACTTCTTTTGGTTGGAGTTTCCACCGGAGCGGGGCTCACCTGCCGGAGGGGAGATTGATGGAAATTCTGGCCACTTTCGCACATTTTCCGATCCCCCCCAAGCCTTTTACATTTTACTTTCCCTTCTACAGGACCCCAAATCCTGCCTATTTCCCCCTTTGGGTTTTCCCCCCTCCGAGGGTTTTATTTTTAGATTCCCGGGGGCTTTAAAGGGAAAGATCCTCTGTCCCTTTTGATTTGTGACAAGGGTTTGATCCCCCCCCGGGTTTCCTTCTCGAATCCCGCTCCTTAAAAAGGGGGAAAACCCACCCAATTCCCCCGGTGGTCGAATAAGGGGTTTGGGTCTCCCCCCCCCTCCTTGGGGGTTCCCCCCGGCCCCCTTAGAGGTTTTTTGGGGGGAGCCCTACTCTGTGGCCTCCCTAACCTTCAAATTTATCAGCCCATAAACTTCCTCACAAGGGGCCCCGTAGTTGGGGGCTGGACCCTTGCAACCTTCCTCCGTATTTAAAAAGGACTCAGGACCTTAAGGGAACGGGTTTTTCCCAGGATTTTTTACTTTTTTACTTTTTCCCCCCAATCCCGAGGGGGAACCTAAACTAAACAATCCCCCTCATCAAAAAAATTCTTCCAGAGGAACCCCAAAATTTTAAAATTTGGGAATATTTTTTTTGGATGGAATAAGCCGAACAGGGGTGGTCAAGAACCGGATGCCTATTATTTTGGATCCCCTTTTTGGCGTTTACAAATTTTCCTTTTTTGGGGACTTTGTTTCCCCAGGTAAGGGTTAAGGTTTCAAGGAAATTTTCGGTTACCTTTTTCCCCCTTTAAACCTTTTAAAAACAAATAAAAGGGGCCAAACCCAAGGGTAATTCAGTGGCAGACCCCAGAGGGAGAGGGGGAAAAAAAATCAACAGAGGGGGCCAAAACCGGGAAACAGAAGGTTTCTAAAGCCCCTTAGATCCCAAATGTTCCCGGTTCCCTCCTTTAGGATCGGGGAAGATTACATGAAAACCGGATTCCCCCCTCAAGAAATGGGTCATATCAATAAGGGAAAATTTTTCGGGGGGCCCCCCCCAAATTCCCCTTAGGCCCCCTCAAGGGGTTCAATTAAATTCAAAACACTCAAAAAGGCCCCCGTTCAATAAATTGACCCAAACTCAAGGCTTTTGGCCCCAAAAAAGCTGGAAAATATTACTCAGAACTAAAATTTCAAAACAAAATTTAATTATTTATAATTTCCCCCTTAAAAACCTGGATGGCTAATAACTTAATTATAATAAAATTACCGGTCCAGGGGTTTTTCCCGGGGGGAGTATTTCCCTTAGGCCCTGCCCCGGTCTCACTAACCCCCGAGGGTTTACCAAAAACAGGCGTGGGAGGTCACCTCCCAAGGATTCCAGGGGTTTGATCTAATTTGTGCCCCAAACCGGATCCTTTCAAACCAGGGGGTTTAAAAAAATTTTTCTTTGGGTTTTCAAAAACATCCTTAGCCCTGGTTTTCCTTCATAAAACAAAACCCGTTCATTAGCTATTTAAACAAAATTTCAACATTGTCATTAATATTTGGCCAACAAAAAAGTAACCAAAAATTTTTAAAGGATTACCTGGGGATTTCTTCTTCCCCGGCCATTCTAAAGCCTTTTCTTCGTTCCCCAAATGGCTCCCAAATTTTTTCCCCCCCAAAATTTGGTGACCAAAATCGGGATCTTCTTGGTGGTAATTCCCAGGGTTAAACAACTTTTCCCCCATCCCCCCCAAAACTTACCCCGGTCCTCCCTTCGGGTGGGGGGTTATCAGGGCAGGGTGGTTTAAGGGCCCCAGTACCCCTTCAATAAAAATTTCCAATGGGGCCTTTTAACCAAATAAGCTTTCCCCATAAAATTCTCCCAAACCATTCTTTTTGGGAATCCAAAAAGGGGGAAACCCGCCTACCCTTTTTTAAGGAATTGGTGGGGGATCTCCTTAGGTTTCTGGAAACGCATTTGGGAAAACCCTTCACGATTACAACTATTTTAGTAGATTTTCAAAAATTATGGAAAGATTTTTTTTAATTCCCCATTTTACTTTTCTACTCCCCAAAAAACCCAAATTAGATTTTTGCCCCCTTTTTACGGATCCCCCAATTACCCCGGGTTTCCCCGGGTTTTTTTTCCTTTCCCCATTTTTCATCCCCCCGGGGCCGAAAACTAGCGAGGCCAAAAGTTCCATTCCCCCCTGGTAAATTTTTCCCCACACATTTTTTTACCTCATTAATGCCAGTCTTCTATTCAAATCGGGAGTGCAGGGAATCCCCTTTTCAACCTACAAGGTTCTATTCCCCCACCAGGTTCCGATTTCCCATTAGGCTATGTATTTAAAATCCCACCAAATTTATACAAGAAAAGGAATTTTCATTCAAGGCCCAAAAATTTTTCCTTTATTTTGGGTTTTACCTTAGCAAATTTTTCATGAGGTTTTTTCCAATAAGGGTTTTTGGGTTTTTTTTTTAGCGGGGTCAATAAATATTATTCCCATAGGGTTGAGGGTTTTAAAGGAAATTTTTTTAAAGCCTCCAACTCCTCCCCTCTGGGGTCTAAAAATTTTCTGAATTTATTCTTTTGACCATTTTCTTGTTTAAATATCTTTCTTGGAAAAATTTTTTCCAGTGGCTATTTCCCCAATGTTTTTCATTTTCTTTCCCCCCTTTTGGTTTTTCCAAAAAGAATTTTAGAAAAATCCTCCTTTAAGTCCCTTGGACTTTGAAAAAAACCTTTTTCCCCTTTTAAAATGTGCTTACAGGCTTTACAGTGTAGGCATGGATAAGTTCCCATCTTCTTGATGCCTGAATTTTTAAAATGCATGGGTTCTTGACATAGAATATCTTTCAATATTTCTTTTAAAAATAAATCTAGGTTGTGTCCCTACAACTCTAGCTATATTCTCATCTGTTAAATGACTTCTCCAGTTGTCTCTAATTATATTACATATACCCCTATATCATTACTGTATGTTGAACTTATTTTTAAACCTTCATTAGCTTTTTGAGCCTCTGCATCTACCTTATTAGGCCATTTTTTACCTCGATATAACCATGGTTTTTCAATTTGTTTTCTATGGAGACTGCTGTTGTTCATTTCCTTTTTCAGTAGATTTTTGCTGTAACCTCGTGCTTGAAAATTATTATTTAAAGAGTCTGATTCCTGTATAGAGGAATTTTCATTCGTACAAAGTCTGGATATTCTACAGACTTGTCCCTTGACTATGTGTTGGAATACATGTCTAGGGTGCATGCTGTCAAATCTAAGCATGCTGTTGGTCCAACAAGGCTTCCTATATAGTGGTGTCTCTACCTCCCCATTTTCTTTCTTAGCAATACGTTAGTATTCAATAATTGAACTGGAATAATTCAATGAAAATCTGAATAAGCTGGTAGTAGACTCTAAATACTTAACAAAGGATGTTAATTCTGATGTGGTGCACCCCCACAAAAAGAAACCACCGTCCACAAATCTATTATAAAAGAAAAGTTTCTTTCCAATCATGTGCTGCCTCAAATATCACTATATATTCCCAGTATGCCAGGACTAAGTTAGCATATGTGTTCGCACAAGGTGTACCCATAGCTATACCTTGTCTCTGGCAATAATACTTTGTCTGACAAATAAAAACATTGTTTTGTAATACTAGCCTTAATAAGGAACATAACCATATATTTTCATCTATATGTATATTCACCTTTTTGTTCAGTATTTCTTCTATGGCAGTAATACCATATTGATTTTCTATGACAGTGAACAAATTCTTTACATCTAGAGTAACAAACATGTAGGAAATGCCACTGTTCTCTTGTAAATAAACACCCAATGATTCCAGAAATGTAGCAGTGTCTTTCAAAATTCTAGGGAAGGTTTGTAACATTGGTCTGAGAGTGCATTCTAACCAGATAGAAATATTTTCTGTTACCCAACCCCTACCCGATACTATAGGTCTCATGGGTGGTGTTTTGAGATCCTTATGAATTTTTGGTAAGGATTTAAAGACTGGGATAGTGGGATGTTGTATATATAAAAATATCAGCAGCTCATGATCCATCAAACCAGTTTTTTCCATGTTAAATAAAGATTTGTGCACTTTTTGTATGTAAAAATTTACCATTAGTGGAGACAGCTGAAGAAAATTCAATTTGTCAGCTAGCAACAGATCTATTTATGCATTATAAAACTCCTTGCTAAGTACAACAGCACCACCCTTATCAGCAGATTTTAAAACTAGGTTGGTATTATTCTGTAGCTCTTGCAATGCATTTCTATGTGGTCAGTGGTCTAAGTTAAAATACATAGATCTATGTGTATTCTGTAGATACTGTTCAATTTCACGTTCACATGATTTAACAAACAACAACAGTGTAGGATTTAAAGTAGATGAAAAAGTGCTAGGTTGCTTCAATACATGAGGTGTTTGAACACTGTTGGGGTCATTAAACATTTGCTTCAACATTACATTCCATGCAAAATGTAGCAGCTCAGGTATTAAAGTGCAAACGTGTGTCCCTGTACTCAGTACAAAATTAAACCCTTGCTTAACACTGATAGCTGTAATTCAGAAATAGAAATACCTGAAATATTATGAACATTGCAAAAATTGCATGCATTATCAACAGTCAATTGGAAGTCCGTCGTCTCTTGTAGTTCTTGTCCATCTGATGTGAAAAACTCTTCTTCTGAGAATTCTTCTTCACCGGTGCTGGTAATGTGAAAAAAGAAGAAGATGGAGAAAAGGAAGCAGGTGTGACAACAGCTGCAGGCATCTTGGCACTTTGTGGAAAAGTCCAGCCTGTCACTTTGAGACTCATCCATTTAGCCAGCTGTAGTGCCCAGATTAACGTCCACAAATGTTTCTCCTTCAGTCACTGTCTCAGTGTGCTTTCACCAGGCTTCCACTTATTCAAGCCAGAGATTACTTGCGCCACCTCTGTCTCCAACTGGGCATTACCATAAATCTCTCCAAGTCTCAGCTCTACCCTGTGTAGACTCTGGCAAATTTACCGCAAACAAGATTGGAGACTTTAAGGAAACAAACATTACACATCCTTACTCCTCATTCACAACCAGCTGGGTTCGATGGCAGCCTCCATAGAACTGGTTTCCTAAGCCTGCTTTCATATGAGAGTACTACAGTGGAATATAGTGGTACAGCAGTCAATAAGACACCAGCCACTGACACTCCCATTCGCATCACAGATGTTTGCAGATGTCACATAGCATGATGGATTCATGCCGAGGAAGTTTCTCAGAGCCATCCTTTCACACTTTCCTCTCCCAAGGCCACACTGACTATGGATGCCTCCCGGCTAGGTTGGGGGGGCATTATTTGGGAAGGAAAGTTTAAGACAGATGGCCCCAAAACAGGACAGTATTCACATCAGTGTCCTAGAAATAAGAGCAGTCCTATTGACGTTGCAGCCATTTCAAGATGTTCTCACTCTAGGGATGATTGCAGTTCAAATGGACAAACATGTCTCTGGTATGGTACGTCAGCAAACGGGGGGGGGAGCAAGTCTTACCCACTTTGCCAGGAGGCAGTGAGAGCTTGGCAATGGGCACTCTCTTCTGGCCACTTTTTCTTGGCAACACATATTCCAGGAAAAACATCATGCTGACAGCCAAACTGAGCAGGTCTATCTTACTTTCTCACGAGTAGGCTATCAATCAGCTAGTGGCAGAAATTATATTTTGCCAATGAGATCATCTCTACTAGAAAGATTTATAAAAACAAATAGAAAAGATTTTCTGTTTGGCTCCATCAAAGACATTTAGATTCCTTTTCTGTTCTTATTTCAGTGATTTCTGTTTGGACACATCAAAGACATTTAGATTCCTTTTCTGTTCTTATTTCAGTGAGTCTCGATTTACTGGCTTCCATCTTCAATGATGGGGCTAGTTACTTGACTGTCAGATTGCAAATGGCTGCCATCTGAAATTTTCAGCTGGGTGTGGATCATTCATCTCTCGCTTCTTTAAAGTTGCGAAAAGCTTGCCTTAAGGGTACGATGCTGTTTCTTCCTCCAGTTCATGACCCCATACCTCTGTGGGACCTTGCACTCATCCTTCAAACTCTTACTCAGCCACTTATTCTACCTTCAGCAAGGACAGAGTTAAAGTTCTTGTTCTGGTAAACTCTTTTTCTTGTCACCATTACTTCAGCTAGATGGGTATCTGAACTCCAGGTACTTTCTTCTCATCCACGTTACCTGATTTTTCACAAGGATAGGGTATCTCTTTGGATTAACTCTTCCTTTCTACCTAAAGTGATATCAGAAGCAAACCTCAACCTCTCAATTAACCTACCAGTCTTCTTTCTAATTTTTCTAACAAGGAAGAATACATACACAAAGAAATGGAATAGCCACCAAAGGAATTGAAAATAAATTAACGAGAAATGAAATAAAGTGCAATGTAGTCAATTTAAAAGATCCGACAAAGATCACGTGACTGATCAAATGAATCAGAATGAACAAACTATCAAACTAAAGCATATACTTAAAGCCGTAAACACATCCTAGTAAGTACGTGTGTAAAACAGAAAGATCCAATGTTTTAATTAGGTAATTCATTAAGACATTTGCTCAGAAGTATAAAATCCACTTTAGACAAAAGCATAAATAACAGTAAAATTAATACACAAATTATAACCTTTGTGCCAGTAAAAAGCACTTAAGGTTAATATAACAGAAGATAGCACAGCAAACCAACAGAGCTAGTCGACAGCGTAAATAAATAAAAATGAAAAAATTCAATCACCATGAAACGCTGTCACAAACGGCTACGCAGTATTGTTGTAACTCAAAGAAGCTTAATGTTATACTCCAAATGTCACAGGTACTACTCCAAATGAAGGAAATCGTAGTCAGCGATCCAACAATGAAATGAAATCCACAGGTACTACTCCCATACAGGAAATTGTAGTCAATAATCCAAATAGAATAGGAAAAACACAGCTTTATTCACAGGATAACATAAAAAGTAAGCGCTTTCTCCGTTAGGCTTCCTCAGACTTTACAAATTACATTCAATAACAGCCATTCAAATAGTCCGCCCTGTTCAATAATTGGTGGACCCTAATTAAAAACATACAACAGACTTAAAGCGCTACAAGCAACATAAAAGTCATGCTAATAAATATCTAAAAACATACTAGTAAATACTTAAAAATTTACATAAAACATTCCTAAAATATAGTGTATAAACTATAAACATACTAATAACAATACCTTTGAGGATGACTACATTTACATAAATATATTATTATGTTAATAGGTTATCTTGGTCTAAAGACCCTTCTGCCCTTCAAAAAAGGTTTAATGTGGACTTTATCATTAAGGCCTGGTGGCTCGTCAGCTCTCCATCTGATGATCCATCTGAGTTCACATTCCAGGGTCTGGTTGATTAAGTCACCTCCTCTATAGTTAATAGCTAAGTGTTGTATGATACTAAAATTAAAAATGTGGTCGGGACCTGTTACTTTACTGTGCTTAGCTAATGCATTGAACTCTGACCCTATTCTAATATGGTAATTGTGTTCCCTGATACGATCTTTAAAAGCCCTGTTGGTTTTCCCTACATAAAACGAAGGGCATGCTTCACATCTAGCTAAATAAACAACATTTTTACTATTGCAGTTGGCGTCAGTATTAAAATAAAATGTATGTCCAGTAACCGGATGTACAAATGTTAACTCCTTATTAATATACCTACAATGATTACACGTACCGCAGGGTACTGTGTTCCTATCTATTCTGGGGACTATCTGCTTATGACCTATATTCCTCGGTTTGCATAGTAGCCTCTTTAAGTTAGGTTTATTTCTAAAAGTAATTTTTGGCTGAGGCCCCACTATTCTGGCAATCTCACTGTCAGATAGTAATATGTCCCAATGTTTGGAAAACATACCCCTCACTTCCTTTGTATCTCTGGTAAAGGACATTACAGGCCTAACCTCCATTCCACAGGGTTGCGGGCTTTCATCAGGGTACTCAGATTGATCAGAAAAATAGGGTCTAGCTCTAGTAGAACGCAGGTCATTTACTTCCAAAATGACCTTCTCAATCAAATTATAGTCATATCCCCTATCAATAAATCTCTTCCTCAATTCTTCTATTTCCTTTTTGTAACCATCTTCCATAGGATTGTACCTGGACGCTCTCATGAACTGACCTTTTAATATATTATGGAAAATATGGGTGGGGTGCATACTACCCCTATAAAGGAGTGTATTCCGGTGACATAACTTGCGATGAACTGAAGTGTTAAGAAGTCCATTATCTAACCTGAATACATCTACATCTAAGTAGGAAATCCTATTGTCAGAATAATTCAAGGTAAACTCCAGAAATTCAGTGGAGGAATTCATAAACCCCACAAAAGTCCTAAGCATGTCTACATCCCCAAACCAAATAAAGAAAAGGTCGTCCACAAATCTACGGTATAAACCTACAAATTTTTTAAACAAGACTGACTCATATAGGAATTTATCCTCCCATGCTGCCATAACAAGGTTGGCGTAGCTATTGGCACAAGAAGTGCCCATAGCTACGCCATCCTTCTGTAAATAAAAATCTTCACCAAAAACAAACACATTGTTGGATAATATCATTTCCAAATATAATGTTAGCAAGTCTATCTTATTTGCCGAAAAATCAGAGTGCAAACGTAAATAATCTTGTATATAGCAAATGCCTGTATCATTAGGTATCACTGTAAATAAACTAACAACATCTAAAGTAACCAAAAGATATTGTTTCCCTTCATCTAGGCTGCTAATGTATGTATATAAATCCAACAAAAATTGTTTACTATCTCTAAGTATGCAATTATTCATGTCAACCAAGGGTCTAAGAGTCATCTCTGTGTAAATAGATAAAGGTTCAGTCACCCACCCCTGTCCAGCTACAATCGGTCTCATGGGAGGGTTAGTTCGAGATTTATGTATCTTGGGTAGCCCCTGTATAACTGGTACGACTGGATTCTCAACCTTAAAATATTGGTATAACTCCTCAGTAATGCTTGAGGATATGAGAAGGTCATCAAGTGTATAATAGACATCAAAAACTTTCTGTCTAACTATCCCCTGATCTATTTTGTCATAGAATTTTTTATCGCTTAGAAGTTGAACCATTCTATCATTGTAATCAAATGAGTCCATTAGTACGATGGGGCCACCCTTATCAGCTGGTCTGATGACAAGCATGTCATCATTTCTTAGATCCTTCAGTGCTTTTCTTTGTTTATAGTTTAAGTTCCGACCATGATTCATATACTTGTGTGTCTGGAAGTAAGTATAAATATTATTTTCTATGACTTTACCAAAAACATCTATCACCGGATGTAGCTGGGGTACATAAGTACTATTAGGGCGGAACCGAGGAACCTGATTGACATCATTATTTGAGCCATAATCTAGTTTAAGTTGAACATTCCTGGTAAACATTTTAGTATCAATAACCAAGTCTACAACATTATCTCCACAGGTAGGTATAAAACTTAGACCCTTATTCAACACTTGTATTTCATCTTCATTCAAGGTTTTACTAGAGAGGTTCACTATTAATGAGGAGTCCTCTCCCACATCTTTTTTAGTGTGGGTCCATTGTAATCTTCTACCGACCCCTTCCTTTTGTGTCTGCCCCTGCTTACTGAGCGTTTTCTTTCTAAATATTGTCCTTGTGCTATCGGGAAAGGGATATTACCCTTCTGTGCTGATACATTTTCAGTTCTTCCCCCTGAAGTAATTTTAGGTCTAACCACAACTTCTCTAGAATTCTGCGTATTATTATCATTTAGAAGTGGGTTACTTATATCCTCCCTTCTCCCTTGTTGTGCTACTGGGCTTTTAATATTGCCCTGTATAAATGTGTCACCTTCAACCTCTTGGGTGTTATTCCTCCCTTCTGTTAATGACACCGATATCCCAGCTACAGTTTCTATTGTATCATTCACATTAGCTGTCTGGACAATATGGTTGTTAGTCGTTGAATCTGAAACAGAATTCTGTGCAAGTTGTTCCAAGGGCGTCCGTACGGAGGCCCTAGAAGCAGCTAACGTATAGCTGCCTCAGTTATTAGGAGCTGTACTGAATGCGTTTCTATTCTGTTCTCTAGGCCAAGTAAATACTTGATTACTACTAAACTCCCTAACATCCCTACTAATTTTCACCTTCTTCTGTTCTATTAAACGGTTCTCAAATAAGAAAACATCATCAATTACTCGTTCTACTTGATTATGCATATATACATTAACACATTTCTTATTAATATCATAAAAACATTGATTAACAAGATTTTTCAACGTTTCCTCTTCAGGTGTGTGATAATCGATAAGTAATTTCATATAACTGTAGCTTAATTCAATATTAAGCTGCTGCCATTTAAAGAGAAGATCAGGGAATCTATTCCCCGATGTGGGCATTTTTAAAATACGAAGCCCACGAGGTACAATTTTCTTTTTAAGGCAGGCTTCAAAGTACTGCCGCTGTACCTGTAATTTTTTAAGTTTCATGAAGGCGACCTCAAGTTCTTGTAAATCCTTAGTGATATTCAGAGAAGTATTCGAAATATCTGCATTGCCGTCAGGTTCAATATTCGGTTGAAAATCCAAAAGTACATTGTCTCTACCAGCCAAGCAAGCTTGAAAGCGTAGAACGCCCTTGCTCGCATTCTCTTTGTCCGTAGCTACTGGTGCGTAGGGAAGTTCAATATTAGAACTGCTGATGTTAGCCATTTCTTAGGTTGCTGTGCACAAGAAATATAAAGTAAAAAACACAACAGAAGATAGCACAGCAAACCAACAGAGCTAGTCGGCAGCGTAAATAAATAAAAATGAAAAAATTCAATCACCATGAAACGCTGTCACAAACGGCAACGCAGTATTGTTGTAACTCAAAGAAGCTTAATGTTATACTCCAAATGTCACAGGTACTACTCCAAATGAAGGAAATCGTAGTCAGCGATCCAACAATGAAATGAAATCCACAGGTACTACTCCCATACAGGAAATTGTAGTCAATAATCCAAATAGAATAGGAAAAACACAGCTTTATTCACAGGATAACATAAAAGTAGCGCTTTGCGTTAGGCTTCCTCAGACTTTACAAATTACATTCAATAACAGCCATTCAAATAGTCCGCCCTGTTCAATAATTGGTGGACCCTAATTAAAACATACAACAGACTTAAAGCGCTACAAGCAACATAAAGTCATGCTAATAAATATCTAAAAACATACTAGTAAATACTTAAAAATTTACATAAAACATTCCTAAAATATAGTGTATAAACTATAAACATACTAATAACAATACCTTTGAGGATGACTACATTTACATAAATATATTATTATGTTAATAGGTTATCTTGGTCTAAAGACCCTTCTGCCCTTCAAAAGGTTTAATGTGGACTTTATCATTAGGCCTGGTGGCCGTCAGCTCTCCATCTGATGATCCATCTGAGTTCACATTCAGGGTCTGGTTGATTAAGTCACCTCCTCTATAGTTAATAGCTAAGTGTTGTATGATACTAAAATTAAAAATGTGGTGGGACCTGTTACTTTACTGTGCTTAGCTAATGCATTGAACTCTGACCCTATTCTAATATGGTAATTGTGTTCCGATACGATCTTTAAAGCCCTGTTGGTTTCCTACATAAAAAGGGCATGCTTCACATCTAGCTAAATAAACAACATTTTACTATTGCAGTTGGTGTCAGTATTAAAATAAAATGTATGTCCAGTAACTGGATGTACAAATGTTAACTCCTTATTAATACCTACAATGATTACCGCACGAGGGTACTGTGTTCCTATCTATTCTGGGGACTATCTGCTTATGACCTATATTCCTCGGTTTGCATAGTAGCCTCTTTAAGTTAGGTTTATTTCTAAAGTAATTTTTGGCTGAGGCCCCACTATTCTGGCAATCTCACTGTCAGATAGTAATATGTCCCAATGTTTGGAAAACATACCCCTCACTTCGTATCTCTGGTAAAGGACATTACAGGCCTAACCTCCATTCCACAGGGTTGCGGGCTTTCATCAGGGTACTCAGATTGATCAGAAAAATAGGGTCTAGCTCTAGTAGAGCAGGTCATTTACTTCCAAAATGACCTTCTCAATCAAATTATAGTCATATCCTATCAATAAATCTCTTCCTCAATTCTTCTATTTCCTTTTTGTAACCATCTTCCATAGGATTGTACCTCGCTCTCATGAACTGACCTTTTAATATATTATGGAAAATATGGGTGGGGTGCATACTACCCCTATAAAGGAGTGTATTCCGGTGACATAACTTGCGATGAACTGAAGTGTTAAGAAGTCCATTATCTAACCTGAATACATCTACATCTAAGTAGGAAATCCTATTGTCAGAATAATTCAAGGTAAACTTCAGAAATTCAGTGGAGGAATTCATAAACCCACAAAGTCCTAAGCATGTCTCATCCCCCAAATAAAGAAAGGTCGTCCACAAATCTGTTTACACAGATTTGTGACCTTTTCTTTATTTGGTTTGGGGATGTAGACATGCTTAGGACTTTTGTGGGGTTTATGAATTCCTCCACTGAATTTCTGAAGTTTACCTTGAATTATTCTGACAATAGGATTTCCTACTTAGATGTAGATGTATTCAGGTTAGATAATGGACTTCTTAACACTTCAGTTCATCGCAAGTTATGTCACCGGAATACACTCCTTTATAGGGGTAGTATGCACCCCACCCATATTTTCCATAATATATTAAAAGGTCAGTTCATGAGAGCGTCCAGGTACAATCCTATGGAAGATGGTTACAAAAAGGAAATAGAAGAATTGAGGAAGAGATTTATTGATAGGGGATATGACTATAATTTGATTGAGAAGGTCATTTTGGAAGTAAATGACCTGCTCTACTAGAGCTAGACCCTATTTTTCTGATCAATCTGAGTACCCTGATGAAAGCCCGCAACCCTGTGGAATGGAGGTTAGGCCTGTAATGTCCTTTACCAGAGATACGAAGGAAGTGAGGGGTATGTTTTCCAAACATTGGGACATATTACTATCTGACAGTGAGATTGCCAGAATAGTGGGGCCTCAGCCAAAAATTACTTTTAGAAATAAACCTAACTTAAAGAGGCTACTATGCAAACCGAGGAATATAGGTCATAAGCAGATAGTCCCCAGAATAGATAGGAACACAGTACCCTGCGGTACGTGTAATCATTGTAGGTATATTAATAAGGAGTTAACATTTGTACATCCGGTTACTGGACATACATTTTATTTTAATACTGACGCCAACTGCAATAGTAAAAATGTTGTTTATTTAGCTAGATGTGAAGCATGCCCTTCGTTTTATGTAGGGAAAACCAACAGGGCTTTTAAAGATCGTATCAGGGAACACAATTACCATATTAGAATAGGGTCAGAGTTCAATGCATTAGCTAAGCACAGTAAAGTAACAGGTCCCGACCACATTTTTAATTTTAGTATCATACAACACTTAGCTATTAACTATAGAGGAGGTGACTTAATCAACCAGACCCTGGAATGTGAACTCAGATGGATCATCAGATGGAGAGCTGACGAGCCACCAGGCCTTAATGATAAAGTCCACATTAAACCTTTTTTGAAGGGCAGAAGGGTCTTTAGACCAAGATAACCTATTAACATAATAATATATTTATGTAAATGTAGTCATCCTCAAAGGTATTGTTATTAGTATGTTTATAGTTTATACACTATATTTTAGGAATGTTTTATGTAAATTTTTAAGTATTTACTAGTATGTTTTTAGATATTTATTAGCATGACTTTTATGTTGCTTGTAGCGCTTTAAGTCTGTTGTATGTTTTTAATTAGGGTCCACCAATTATTGAACAGGGCGGACTATTTGAATGGCTGTTATTGAATGTAATTTGTAAAGTCTGAGGAAGCCTAACGGCGAAAGCGCTTACTTTTTATGTTATCCTGTGAATAAAGCTGTGTTTTTCCTATTCTATTTGGATTATTGACTACAATTTCCTGTATGGGAGTAGTACCTGTGGATTTCATTTCATTGTTGGATCGCTGACTACGATTTCCTTCATTTGGAGTAGTACCTGTGACATTTGGAGTATAACATTAAGCTTCTTTGAGTTACAACAATACTGCGTAGCCGTTTATGACAGCGTTTCATGGTGATTGAACTTAAGGTTAATATGTTCATTGAGTCCTGGTTTCTTATCGGCTGCAAGCCTGATCTGCCATTCAGCCACACGGCATTCAAGCAGAACATTAAAGTTACCAATAAACTCATGGCACTCAAGCAGAACATAAAGTTACCAATAACATTTTCTGTGTTCACTTTGTCTAGAACAAAAAAAAATTAAACTTTCTAAAATCAGTCCATAAGCGAGAGTGTCTGGCTAATGCGTTGTTGTCTTTCTTTCTGCTAACCAGAGTATGTTCGTATATCCATTTAGAAAGCTTTCTAATGGTCTTCCCAGTATAAAAGCTACTACATGTTTCACAGCTAACTAAATAAACAATGCCACAAGAATTACAGTCATATCTGTCTCTAGCAATAGTTTTGTTCATACCATGTACAGATATGCTGGAAAAATTGTTAATATATCTGCAGTATTTACACCTTCTGCATTTGAAGGTACCAAATGTAGAAATGCCACCTGAACCAGAAAGTTTAACTCTTTCAAACATATTTTTAACATTCCAAGATTTATTGTATGTTAAAGAAGGTACATTTCCTAATGCTTCAGCCATTTCGTGATTAACTAGAATCATTTTCCAATTATTCTGCATGATGAGATTGATCATGACACTTACATTGTTTTGAAGCTTGATCAACTAAAAATGGTCTACTTTTTTGGTATTCCAAAAGTACATAAAGACCGCAACAATCCTCCTTTTTAACTGGTTTGCATTCAGCAGAATGGCATGGCTTTTTGGAGATCCCTTGTCTCAAGACATCAATCTAGACCTCTTGACTTATCCTGGAGAAGTACACCATCTGAATTTCTTGAGTATGAGCTTTACATCTTTAACACTACCAACTTCTTATGTTTTAAAAGTGAAATAGCCTCCCAAATTCACTATTTGGACACAACCCTTAATAAACTTACATCTGGGGGTATAGGAACTGCACACCATAAGAAACTTGTCAAGAGGAATACATACTTACACATATGCATCCCTCTTACTTATATAATAATATTGTTAGAAATCAATTAACAAGGGTAGCGAGACTAAGCACTGACCATAACGCCATGCTTACATAAATGCAGACTATGGCTAATGACTTTGCCAACAGGGGTTATAAAATCAACAGTGTTAACGCCATTGACAATTAGATCCTAAATAAATGAGATACAGAGTATAAACCCCTTTTTTGTAGCATTTCATAACAAGAACTTATTACACAATGTAAGCAAACACCTAGATGCCGATATACCCTTATATGCAATATGAACACGTCCAGTGTTAAACAAATTATTTGCAAGTATTGGCCTATTCTAATAGTTATTCCACAGCCTAGTAATGTTTTAGATGAAACAATTAGATGTAATGGAATCCTATCTCGCCTACATTCACAACTGATGGGTTCGGAGCCGATCCATTGGCTCAGACTCGGCCAACTAGTATACTAGAACGAAGTCTCTTATTGGCTGGGCTACCCTCTATCCCAGGATGCACCACACCTGCTTCCCCAGATCTCGTTTGCCGCTTTACAAGCTAGACGTGGTCTCGACTTGGCTGGAGCTAAGTGTATTTTTTCTTATTTTTTTCTGGTCTTTTGACCTGGGGTTTCTTCATAAATTCAATCAACAGCTGTTTTAACAGCTATTCTGTGTATTGTTTGAGTGTTATTGGCAGTTTTTGTATCTGTTGGTATTTCGGGCAAGGCCTGTTTAAGTTAGAGGGCCTTTGCCCTTCTTAGTGGAGTGAGTGTGTTGTCTATTTTTACTCCTTTTCTTCTCCGGGTAAAGCCCGTTTAAGTTAGAGGGCTTTTGCCTGTTGTTGTGTTCCCTTGCTGTTGTTGTTCTCTCCTGTGAGGTAAACCTTGTCTTCAGAGGGCTCGCGCCCTTT